>NC_087154.1:29639526-29644526 GCF_035594125.1 Scylla paramamosain
TTAATTTACACTGATGAAGTGGTGCGAACCAGTCACCTCTTACCATGGACACGATTTGTTTAGTAACTCAAAAGAAAATTCATTTATTCAATTTGTACAAAACTCCACATGGGAAAACCACATACTCGACCTCGTGCTTGCTACGAAAGATGAACTAGTAGAAAACCTGGATGTCGGAGAGGAGTTCAGTAACACCAACCACCGCGTAATCACCTTCGTTATAAACTTTTTGGCTAACGAATCAATCCTGATTACAGGAAAGCAAACTTTTGTAAACTCAGATCAATGTTCAAACAAACTGACTTACGTAGCATCACAGATATTAATGCTCAATGGAAATTTTTCTCTGAAAATATTAGAAAGCTGTGCAAGAATGCGTGCCTCTGAAAAATCGTCGTCCCATTCAAAGCGTTAAGCCTAAGTGGTGGAACAAACAAATTGAAGAATGTTAGCGCTCTAAGAGAGACGCCCATAACAGATAGAAATTCTATATTTATAACGAAGAACGAGCTAGATTCACAAAGTTAAGACGTAAAGCAAAAGAAGTTAAGTAAACAGAGCAAAAGTTCCACCTAAATACACATTGCGAACCAGAGTAAGGCGAAACAAAAGGAACTTTATAGCTTCATCTGACAGATGAGGATGATTATTTCAACTCTTGCACCAATAACTGACAAAAATTGAGACTTCACTAACGATGAGGAGCAAAATAGTAGCACTCTTAATTTTCTTTGCATCAGTTTATACATCAGAAGACCTCAGCGACATCCCTACGATGCCAGTTGTCCAAATCAATATCAACAACAGCATAACAAAGAGACGTGTTCATATGTATCGCTTAACATAAAGTAAGTCATCTGGGGCTGACACGATCTGCCCCCCGCGTCTTAAAAGAAGCTAAATGTGAATTAGTTAAATCTCTGACCTTATTGTTCAATAAATCCCTGCAGTCCGGTACAATGCCTGATGAGTTTAAGCTCGCTAACGTAACTCCGATTTTAAAATAGGGCAGTAAATCTTTACCTTGCAATTACCGCTCAATTAGCTTAACCTCAGTCGTATGCAAAATGCTAGAAACACTATTAAGAGACAAACTTGTGAATCACTTTGAGGAAAAGAACGTATTAAAAAATGATCAACATGGCTTTCCTAACAAACGCTCTTATTTGAGGAACCTCTTAACCATGATATTCTGAACCTGTGTGATTAAAGAGAAGTGGAAGATATAGTATATCTTGATTTTTCAAAAGGTATTCGACAAAGTCCAGTACAAACATTTACTGATTAAATTAAAATCTCACGATATCCAAGGCGACGTGCTGAGATGGGTAGAAAACTGGCTGAGCAATCGTAAACAAAGATTAGCAATAAATGAAAAAAACATCCAAGTGGGATAATATAACCAGAGGGATGCCACAGGAGTCAGTTTTAGGACCTGTTCTCTTCCTTATTTATATAAATGACATAGATGAGGGTGTTACCGGTATAATATCGATGTTTGCTGATGACATCAATATAGCAAATACCGTAGTCTCTAACGGACAAGTAAAATAAAAGCATAACACTTTAGATAAGTTGATAAGTTGTCGGAGTAGGAGCAAATTTGGCAAATGAGTTTTAATCCAAATAAATGTAAGTGCTTCATATTGCGTAAAGAAGCTGAAAATCAAAGTATATTATGAATGGCAACCAACTTGAGTGTAGATTAGGAAATTGATTTAGGAGTAACAATATCAAGCAGCTTTAAACCTAGTCAACAATGTTCAAAGTCGTAAAGAAAGCAAATGAAATAATTGGCTTAATCGGTAGATCATTTGAATCTAAATCTAAAGATATGATCCTCACTTTATATTGCTCTTTGGTCCACTCCTTCATGGAATATTACATTCAAGCTTGGTGCCGCTATTGCCAGAAAGACAGGTAAATTAGAACGAAGTTCAGCGTAGAGTAACAAAAGTGATACCAAATTTAAGAAACAAATCATACGAAGAGCGACTCAGAGAATTAAATATATTTCCATTAACTCAAAGAAGACCAACAGCCAACTTAATACAATTGTTAAAAATAATCAAAGGCATTGATGACATGGACAACAATAAGTATTTCACGATAGACTTTTCAAATTACATGCGAGGAAACGGTAGCAAAATTGTTGGCAAATCTTTCAGCTCTCATGAATCAAAGAATTTCTTTTTCCATCGAGTCATCAACCTATGGGATGGGCTTCACCGTAAAGACTTTTAAATGCTGTCTTGATAAATATTTTGCCTCAAGTCCGCTATAGTCAGTGTTTTTCCAGATATCAAGTTCTGTACCGTCCCACCACTGGTACTCACCTATACTAGGCTGGTACACTGCTGATGCCGCTTTATAGCATGCCCTCCATCCTGCCTCCTTCAGGATGGAGTATAAGGATTGAAGGAGTTGAACCTTGCAGCTTTGACCGTCTATTAGATGTGGGGGTAATACAGACTTCTCTCTCGACTCTCGAAGTCTTGACTACCTCTCGAGAGGGAAGTCAGTCTCTATTTATTTGGTACAGATTTAGATCCATGTGGGATTAACAGCGGCGAACATCAAATAAGAGTCAAACAGACAGAAGGACAAACATGGGGTCTGTGATGATCCAAGGAAGAAAAGGGCAGAAGTATCTGTGCAGATGTTTCCCTGCCGGACAGACAAACCTGGTGAGGTGAGATGGGGTGCGATCCGTCACTTGATACAAGTGTGACATTCTTCTGAGATAAAGGTAGTATGTTGTAATAGTAGAAGCAATAATATATATATATATATATATATATATATATATATATATATATATATATATATATATATATATATATATATATATATATATATATATATATATATATTGCATATATATACTGTATATATTGTATCGGTACACTTCCTTACCTTCAGAAAATGGGGGCACCTAATTACATCTATTTTTCATTCTTTCTCATAAAATTTCCTTCGGGCTTTCACTTCTCCAGCCCCATAAAGAAACTTATTTCTGACCTGTTTCCTGTACGGGTTATGCCAGAGGGAGTAGAGGGCAGGGAGAGAGCCTTCTTCTTTGCTACCCTTTTCTTCTACTATAACCTTAATAATCTTAGGTCAGGTCACGTCGTGAGAATCGCAAGGTTTGTCGTGGCCTGTGTTTCGATGGTAACTATGTAATTCCCTCTCTCTCTCTCTCTCTCTCTCTCTCTCTCTCTCTCTCTCTCTTTTACAGATTTCTTTTTTCGTGTTTCTTAACGTGCATAAAAGGAGCTGACATATTTTATAAATAAAGATGACAAACGAGAGTGTAAGCTTTTGTATCAGATTTTGTGTCTCTCTCTCTCTCTCTCTCTCTCTCTCTCTCTCTCTCTCTCTCTCTCTCTCTCTCTCTCTCTCTCTCTCTCTCTCTCTATATATATATATATACATACACACACACACACACACACACACACACACACACACACACCATACCGTTATGGCACCACACATTGATCATTAGTGAAGAACAAATCTTTTAGATTAAGAAATGCCGTAGTTTCTTAATTTATCGTTTTAAATACGAACCAACTTTCTTTTACTACGTTACTCAGAAGACTAACCCCAGATATAATGTTTTCTTATCCATGCTGTGTTTTTCTTTTTGCCCTTGGCTGCGTATCAGGCACATAACAATATATATATATATATATATATATATATATATATATATATATATATATATATATATATATATATATATATATATATATATATATATACATTACATAATTCAAAGTTGTTTTAAAAGTTCCCTCTCTTCTCATGAAAAGAATAAGATGTCCATCTTTTCTTTTTATATCCGTTTACTTATTATAATCATTATGATTTTTAAGAAGATTTTTAGGGACAGCGAGTCGGTGCTCCTCTGCCCCGCCCTCATCCTCCTTGTCCCTGACATCCTTGACCATCTGTTCCTGTGCTTTCGCCTCAGCCTCGCCCACACTTTAGCTTCCCTCTAGCTTTAGCTCTAGTTTAGCTTCCCTCTAACTTTAAAGTTATAATGCATACATATAGAAGGAAAAAGAGAGAGAGAGAGAGAGAGAGAGAGAGAGAGAGAGAGAGAGAGAGAGAGAGAGAGAGAGAGAGAGAGAGAGAGAGAGAGAGAGAGAGACTATTGCTTTCATTACCCTTACTAATTTGCATCTCAGCATTTCTAGATGAGGGTCACCATCAGTATGCATGACGTCAAAAGCTGTTGGGCGCGATAAAAGCATTCATCATCATTATCATCACCATCAACAGCTCATATGATGCCACCCCGGAACAAAGGCCTCCCTGATCTCCGCCATTCATCTCCAACGCCTGTTCCGAAGCTTTAGTGAGCCTGAACTTCTGATTTGAAGCGCCATGAAAAAACTGCTTTTCAGTTTTATGTAACCACCCAGTATCTGAAGTGTCTAGACGCCTTAAAGGTGGGGGGGATGTCAGTGACATCCTAATCACTTTCGCTTACATCACCATCATTATTACCACCATCATCGTTATTATCATTATTTCAACATGCAAGCATAAAAAAGAAAATAAATAAGTAGCGTTGTGGTTAGGCACCGTGTTAATTCAAGCCTGACCATTTCTCATAATTTATGCGTTTCTTTCTTCCATTATAGCGCTCGTTAACAAAGAGAGGATTCACTCAGTACCAGATAAATGAAGGGCCAAGCAAGGCACCACAACGAACGCAGTAGGATTCCCCTCACGTCCTCTAAGTGGTCGCATATGTCATAATTGTACGAAGTAACGTAGAGATGCTTCTATGTGTACATCATGGAGAAAACAAGGCCATTAATCATAATTGAATTGATCATGTTTTACCTCTGATATGATCATGTTAGTTAATGAGGTAAGAAGTGTTACAAAAATGACATCTCTAATACCTCTGAGTAATCCATTTCTAACAACACATGCCGGAAAATTCTTTGTGTGACAGTATACTTGACAAGATAATACCTGTG
>NC_087154.1:29649526-29719526 GCF_035594125.1 Scylla paramamosain
AACTTGCAGTAGCTGCGGCTCTCTCAATGTGTTTAACCGAAGTGGCTCTCTTGCAAAAATTAGTGATTAACACTGAATTTTGCAGCAACGATGACATCACCGCTAACCCTTCCCCCATCCACCATTCCCAGCAGCCCCATCACTACACATCACCATCATCATTAGTAATCGCATTCACATTCTCCGACACGTCATCACCTTCCCATCACGCTTCATCACTAGTGGCACTTTGACTCGCACCTGTCACTCGGACTCATCACACACCATTATCCCCATCCTTCGCCTCATCATTTAATCACACTGCCTTCCTTCATCTCTTTTGGGTCTTTTAATTCCTCCCATCTACTTCCATCATCTATCACTATCGCCTTCCAGCACCACCTACCACCCAACTCATCACAAATCATAATCTTCACCACCATCACTCCCTGTTGCCAATGATCACCTTGTCACCATTCCTCACCGCATTACACCCCATCATTCTCCATCAGTACTGCCCCTCACATCACTTATCCCATCATTACCATCACCACAAGTCAACCTGCTTCATTTAAAAAGCCTACTAAAAATAAGTATTCGAAAAATGCCACTAGGAAACATTAATAATTAGGTGACTATTACACAACACCTAATCACAACTAGTTACCTAATCTCTCTCTTTTTTCCATCCTGTCCGGTATGCTTCGCGTCACCCCTCTACCTACATATCACAAAGCACACTTATTCAATTGGTCCGAAAATGTGCGTCGTAATCATCCCTTCAACTCTTTCCCCTAAGCGGCGATCCAGATGTTCTCACGGCAGCTGCTCAAAAGGTCACACCAAGTAAGGCGACGTGGCTGTGTAGGTGTTGCTACTGAATGCTATAGAATCCCTTATGTGGCCTCAGCGTGATCACCAAACTTGACTGGGGGAGGAAACGGGTCTCCGAACACTTGCTGTTCACATGTGATTTACTCGACTGAGAGAACCAAACATAGTGCAACAAAGACCGAGAAAAATTTAAAGAGGTGCATTAGAGAAACAGGAACACCGGAAGCGGATGGCTTGAGGAACACTGTACACACTCGACAAGTTCTTGGGGTACCACTAAGAGTTTTACGAGAGCCTTGGGTGCCTGTCCGTAGTTACTGAAGTCTTCTGTACCCAGAGATTTACGAGTTACACAGTGTAGACATGCAAGGGCAAGATTATGCTTTGGTTTCTGTTTATAAAGTTATATAAAATTCTTTATTATTGCAATGATTTCAGAGCTATGAATAAACAATAAAAGTTATAACACTCAGCTTACGTCTCCATTTTAACAGCATTCGCACTCATTCTACTTCATCTTAAATTCAAATACACACAAGTGATGCTGATCAGTACTATTCAGGGTATGCAGTATCATATGTGCCGCGTGGTGCCATACGTGCTGTTTACTGTGCGTGGAGCCCCTGCCTATAACTCACAGCATCTCTTTGCGGAGAGGTCATACATATTTCAAAAGCGCACTATTGCGTGTCGAGCGTAGATTAAAATATTTTCTAAGAATTTAAAAAAAGAAGAATTGCTCACGTTTGGTCGTAAAAGTGTGCGAAAGAGAAATATTCTCCTCGAGTTTTAAGCTTATGAATCAACAATGATAAATTTTACACTTTCTAGAAACAATCCGTTGATGCACAAAAGAACTAGAAATAACTCACATTACTCCTGCCACTGAGGATCAACACGCACGCAAACACAGAAGCGCACGAACCGCACACACATTGCTGTCCGTATGCATCCCTATCAATCTTCAAGAACTAATTAAAAAGCGCCAAAAAAGAAATCCAGTTCGTGATTACCTGACTCAGAGAAACGCCATCCCATAAAAGTATGCATGTAATCTGTGCCTGTTAAAAATTCACCGGGTGCCATGGAACAGCCAGCGCGCATCGGAAGCGGCGCCCGATATGAATTACTTACTGCTACATGATCGACCCTCGTGTTATTGTAAGGCAGACTAATCGCCCCACACACACACACACACACACACACACACACACACATAAAGAGAGAGAGAGAGAGAGAGAGAGAGAGAGAGAGAGAGAGAGAGAGAGAGAGAGAGAGAGAGAGAGAGAGAGAGAGAGAGAGAGAGAGAGAGAGAGAGAGAGAGAGAGAGAGAGAGAGAGAGAGAGAGAGAGAGAGAGAGAGAGAGAGAGAGAGAGAGAGAGAGAGAGACTTAAGGATGCTATTGATTTTTCACCTCTTCGTGGCTTGGTCCCAAGATTGAATAAGAATATTAAATGTGTTAAAATTCATCTTTTACCAATGATGTTATGAATAAAGTAAGACTCACCATCCACCTGCTAATTAAAACAAGAATGATACCTGCCTTCCTCAATTGGGTACACGGATACAAAGCACCCAGAGAGGAGTACAAAGAGCATACGAGGCTCCTCCATATAAGGTCAATCAGGGTGTGAGACAGGAAAGGTTACATAGACAGTGAGTAACTTCGAAGATGGATCATCGAGACAAGGATATGAAAATTTCATTAAAGATTTTCAGCGCACCTTATGGCGACGGTAACCAGGAGGCAGTGAATTAGCGAGGCTTCAAGCAATGCCTTACATGCCCATCCAGAACAAGCAGACAATGGAGATTCAAAATGGAAAAGACAGTCCTAGTTTCTTCTCTCTTAAAAAAAATAAATAAATAAAAATAGCGGAAAAATTATAATTCTAGCAAAATCTTTGCTTAGGAGAAACTTTGGCCAAAGAAAATAAGGAGAACTGTAGAGAATAAAGAAATGAGAGAATTAAAAGTTCTGAAATTTATAGGGAATTTTCTTTTCAACAATTAAAAAGCTGATGAATAATTATAATCAGAGCTCTTCCTTTGTTTGGAAAAAATAAAATATGAGATGAAATTAATGTTATGAGGGAGGGAGGTTACGAATATTCTGGCACATTACAATGAATGGAAAATTAATAAATGAACAGATAAAGAGAGGATCACTAGAGGAAAACACCGCTATTTAAACACATCATCAGAACTTATTTCATCATAACAGTGGGAATTAAGAAAGTGAATAAGCAAACAGACAAGTAGATAAACACAACAGGAAACTAATGTTCTGATGAGTGGAGAACACTGCTATTCAAACACATTCTCGTGGCCAGTCCATAACAAATGTGGGAGTGAGTGACAACTCCTTTCCTTGGAGAGAATATGAAGCGTATTTCTCTTCCACCCCTTGCTTCCCTAACACTCCCAACCTCCATGAAATTAACTCAGCTTTTAATTTAGTCTAATGCCCGAACTCAATACTTCTTATTCATGACAATATAATAATCTTTAGCCTTTTTCCAGCTTTATTTTTAAGCTCCTGAATTGCCTCTAATTGTGAAAAAAAAGAGGGAGGTTGAAATAAACATTAGCATAATATTAATATCGATGCAGCATATAGAGCTGACAGAATGCTGCGATTTATAGACTGTAATTTCGCTGCAATTGCTTGGTCCGCAGCCACATCGATGATATAGCATTTACTTTTTTTTCTCATCAATTTATTACAGTTATTTTCTGTCATTAAGTTTGCTTTTATGGCGAGATTTTCCAGGGAAATCGGGGGAAATTGATATCAGGGCAGCGGTGGTGATCGCTGACGAGGGAGAAGTGATAACATAGCAGTTAAAAAGAAAAAAAAAAAAAAAAAGAGACCAAAATTTGCAAGGAAAATGATCTTATAAGGAATAATTTATGATGCTCTGTGAATATGAAAATTAAAACCATCGTGAATAAGAACCCCTGTTTCAGTGAATAGAAAAGTAATGTCTCAAAATTAATAATTTCTAGAACGACGTAATGAATAAGGAAGCTATAAACCATAGTGAATAGGAAAGGTCTCTTATAATAGTGAATAAGAAAAGAAATGCCAAAGTGAATAAGAAAATAACCTTAAAAAGGTGTGTGAATAAGAAATCTAAAACCATGGCAGGTAAAAAACATATACATAAAATGAGGTAAGTAATATTTTTCTCAAAGATTCATTCTTAAACACAAGTCTTCCACATATCTATTTGATACACTACAAGAAAGTCAAATTTATAATTGGGGCGGAAAACACGCATAAGGCATCATTTAACTTGTCCTTGAGAACATAATACTCCAAATGCCAGCACCGAAGTGCTGCGGTGCAGGTGCCAGCAACACTAGCACACAGTATCCTTATTTGTATGCACCCTTGATATGTAAGCGGAAAAAAATATTCTGAGACTGTGCTTGTTGAGCAATACGCTGGGCACGCCACTCTGCCTCGCCTCCATCCCTGCAAGGAAACGTTTGTTTTTTTAAATTGATTAAATTACGATTATGTTGACCTGGAAAGCCAGCATCACTGTGTGCTGTACAGGGAAACAGTTCTAATTAATCGATATGGTTTAGACAAGATTTAACATGAATATTACTAATTGTTTACATATGTAAACTTACACTGTGTGCTGTATGGGAATTGTCTTAATTAACTGACATTTCCTAGATTAGTGGCACTGACAAAAGCTTAACGTGCGTCTTATTACAAGTTTCCTTTCCAATTACACCTGCACAAACTGCAACATAAATATACACTAACATAAATATACATTGTGTGGTGTCTTAATTAGCTGATATGCTTTTGGATTAGTGACAGTGGCAAAACCTACTTAACGTGCACTTAATTACAATATTTTCTTATACGTATTCGCTGCCGTGCCTATAGTATGAAGTGGACTGTGGTACACACCCACGCTAAGAGGACAAAGAGCATGTCTTCACAATTATGATGTAAAACAACCGCCAAGTCTTCACCCCAGCGCCTCACACCAGCACTGCCGCACCTTCAAGCCAGCACTACGCACCATGATCTTAGGAAATTAACACAGCACCTCCAAACGTCGCAAAATCTGCATGATAGGGATATTGAATTAATTTAAATTAAGGATTCCTTCCTCCCTATACTAACAAGTTACAAAGAAAACATGATTCATAAACATTCACTCTGTCTTCATGTACATTTAAGGAGGGCTCTTGAAATATAGACCCAGTGCACATGGACACAAGAACAGCAAGGTTAACCAGGAGAGCCAGCCTGCATCATAGAACAACGCAGCACACACTGGTCCGCACCTCTAACCCGTTACGTAATATCCTCCCATGAGAATACGTGGAAGAGATGTGCGCCTCTGTTTTCATTCTTTTGTTCCAAGTAAATGGAGGTGAATTGCCCTTTGTATAAATCTGTATAAATTCCAATACGTTTACAGGACTTTTGAGTAAAAAAGATTCGGTGCATGGAAATACCGGAGGTTGGCTTTTACGCGCCAACCAAAACAAAGTCCTGTAAAACTCAAGTAAATTCACTGTAAATGCGTAATAGCCAACGAGACACACGAACTTGTTATTAGTAAGAAAAAAAATCTATTCCTAGAGCTGGTGGGCCGCTCCTCATAACTGAGCAAATTAATCGTAATTGAAGACAACAACATTGTTTTCTCAGCGACAGAGTAAACGACAGAATAAAAGACGTGTTCTCGTACACATCTTGTAGTAACAGCCAATACAAGATTCAGAGAGAGAGAGAGAGAGAAGGAGTCATTTGCAGGCGTGATGAGAAAGAACGACACGCACCACCAGTAAAGTGTCATCATTGGGATCGTCTCCTGAGGTATGAGTATAAACATAAAGAAAAACTTCCACGTGGCCCTGCGTTCAATCAAACACCATCTGAACATCAAAGAAACACTCCTTCCAGTCAAGAAATGGCGTTATACGACTAACAAATAAAACAACAATTTTCGTGCATTAATTGTGGTTATTATCCGTTTCCTGTTGTCTATTTATAAAGTGGTAATTACTTTAATTCACACCGCCGCTTGCATCGTGCCACCCCTGCAGCTAAACGTCTGTCGGGCCACCTTGTTTTCAGACAAAGCGGGTATGTAGTCTGTGTTTGTTTGTACATCTGTCATGCTATTTATAGATTAGACTGAATAGGTGTGTGTGTGTGTGTGTGTGTGTGTGTGTGTTTGTTTGTTTTTTTTTTTCGTGTGCGCGCGCGCACGCGCGCAAGTGTATCTGTCCAACCCTCCCAAACACAAAACACAAGCAAAAAAAAAAAAGTTTGTAAAGGAGTCATAAACACACACACACACACACACACACACACACACACACAGAGAGGTCCGTATCTGATAACTATGGATAGCTTTTCTACGGTCTTTTATTTTTATCTATTTATTTATTTATTTATTTACTTATTATTTTTTTTACAGCATTCTGGGAAGTGGAACTGTTGCATTCAGTATAGCGACCCTATAGCGTTCAGTCCAGCGCCAGCAACTGTTCTTGTTTTACTTATGTAGCCACAAAAATAAACAATAATATTGGTACATCAGGACATATTTTATTTGTACGTGTTTATGAATTTTATTACACACACACACACACACACACACACATATATATATATATATATATATATATATATATATATATATATATATATATATATATATATATATATATATATATATATATATATATATATATATATATGTATATGATTTTTTTTTCAGTATTCCATTAATTTTAATCCACTCATCAACTTCTATAACGTTTTTCTGGTGGGTAAAATGTGAATATTTTATTTTTTTTTAATACGCAAACCAATTCTATTACCATGCCTTAACTTGTCACTTTCAGGTGAATGTTGGGACTTGTGTGCATTTTCAATTTAATATATCTTTTCTGAAATATTTGAAATAATATGCTTCTTATTTCTGTAAACCTTCCTATCACCGCCTTCAGTAGTATGTAGCCTTATTTATTGTAATAACAATATTGTTAGTGATAATGTTTATATTGGTGATGGCAGTGGAGCTTAATGTGATAGCAGTGGTTCTTGTAGCAGGACTGGTGGCAATGGTGGTAGATGTAGTTGTGGTAATGGTGCACAGTGTAAGCAGTAACAACAGTTCTGCCTAAATTATAGATCTTAACACTTTTTCTGGTCCCTGTCTTTTTCCTCGATAGTGTGGAGACTGTCTGGGAGAGAAACAAGGCAGAGGGCCATGACAGCCGATGCACACGAGCAGTCAGCAAGGCAGCCACTATCACTACTATGGGGAGATGTATACATACACTAGAGAAAGGGGTGGAAGTTTATCGCTGAGGGTTCATCCCCCATATCCTTTCTCTTCATTTCCTTTTGTGCCGCGGTGTTATCAGAGAGTGGTTCAGTGTTTTATATATAATACTTCTTTCTATTCAAACAAGACTGCTAATACAATATACATTATGTAACATCCATATTAGCAGAACGCCTGACTTCTGTTTTTTCCTAAGATTTCTGATTGGGGCAGAACAGACCTAGTGTTGTTCAGTGCCTCAAAACTGAATTCCTCTACCTATCAAGTCAAAACAACTTTCCTGATAATTGTCCCTCTCTTCTACTCTCTTCCTTTACTAAACTGAAAACTTCACACTTCCCCTCTTGCTAAAAGAGCTTCTATGAAGTTGTGCGTTCTGAGCCTTCTCCGCTAGCTTTTCTAATCCGACCTGCTGTATGTATGGAGTACGCTTCACATGTAGGAGGGGGGGTTCACTTATACTGCTCTTTTGAATATGGTGGAACCAAAAGCTTTTCGTCTTATCAACTCCTCTCTTCTAACTGACAGTCTTCGGTATCTCTCTAGTACAATTCTTGTAAGTGAACGGACCTACTCTTATGAGATAGCATGATTACTGCTCTCACAGCAAGGATCCATCAGTCTTCCTCCAATGTCCACGGAGGTGAACGTCTGTGAGAAAAAGGGGGAAATATCTATTTCTTGTTTTCCTTCATTTTAAAGCTTTTTACTTTTGAATTCCTTGTTGGACTCTCAATTGCTCTCTTGTAAAGACAAACATGAATAACTTAACTTTCCACCTCCTGACACTTATGATTTTTAATTTAGTCTAACCTCTTCCATAATGTACTCATTAAGATACAAAAAGTCTTGGCTTTTCTCGTGCAACAGGTACATTTCAAACTGTTTTTCTATTTCAAAACATTAAGTTGTTGAGGCCTATCCTAGAGAGTGATGTTAACGCTCAGACCTCTAATAAAAACTGTACAGTTCTTTACATCCTTCCCTGCTGTATGCTTCCTGTGCAGACCCTCTGGTCCTTAGTTAATCTTTGCAAGGCTTATGGTTTTGATGTAGTCGTTTTATGTGCTATACGCAAACTGTCCTAAGAAACTTCCTTTGATAAGAAGGCTCTAAAATTCTCCTTCTCTCTGATATTCTACACAAACTCTGTAAAGTTTCTTTGGAAGTAACAGTACTATTTATTTGTCACTGATCCTTGAGGGATGTAGCGAAATCTTCACTATCGGAACTAAAGTTCTCGTTGAAGTTTGGCATAAATCTGTAGTTTTCGAGCTACTTTCATGAGAATCCCATCTTTGCATGTGAAGTTTCGTTTCTCGTTGATGTGTTGCTATTGTGGTGGATACTTCTGAAAGACTATCAACTGTGGAGTTTCATAAACCCTTCCTTTTATTCATTAGACACTTTAGACAATTTGTTTATAGCCAATTGGTACACTAATGTATTATGTATTTAAAAAGTACAAAATTTGACTAGCCTCTATAAAGCAAAAGCTTTTTAGGTGAAAACTTTTAAAAATGCTAAAAAAAATAAAAAAAAACTATCGATCTTGTTCAAATTCGTATACTCATATCATGGTCTAAGACAAGTACCTTTATGTGCCTTTACAAAATAAAACACTACTTAACGCAAACATTAAGTTTCTTGATATAGAATAGGTAATTCCAAAAGAAGTGCAGCCTTATGATGTTTCAGAAGTTGGTAAGACTTGCTGTTGTTCGTTGCTTCATATGCTCACTTTTTTTAATATCACCTACGTAGACAACCTTCAGTACAACTATCTCTTATTTCACATTATGTAATATCGAAACTGAAATTTGGGAACAGGATTTTTCCACAGCCAGGTCCCTGAGACGGTTTCTTGTCAATCACTTCATATTGATTATAAGATCCCAAATCTCTGCAGCACGTCGCTCACCTGTACACATGATAACTGCAACTCATTCTGTCTCATTCATGCCTGTCACCTAACCTTGTCCTTTACAATAAGTAACCTCAAGCATACAGTTCACAAGATTTGAAGAGCAATAACTACCATAAAAGCAGCAGCGGAAGACAGCAAGAGATGTACACAGCTGTGAATGACTAAAAACAATAAATTAAGGAGGGATTTATTTACTTTAACCCGTTCATAAGTGTTCTGTGAATGTCGAACGGACCCGTGCATAACAGTATTTCCAGACCTAAAAGCTCACTTAGCAAATCATTTAACTCAGACAGAAACTATATGGGTTCCTTTACTCCCACCTTTCCATTTAAGATTCCTTCAAAAGACAATATTTACATAATCTGGGAACTACGGCGACTTTCCTTTTAGGAACTTTTCTACGCTGCCTCTGAAGGATCTAGGTAAAATTTTTATTTAATTTGTAGTCTTTGAATGTAGTTGTGATAAAAATAAAAGATGTTAGAGTTTATAAGGTTGTATTTTCTACTCGAGGCAATGACAATGTGTGGGTGTTGCCATTATTATATGTCTGTTGAACGAGCTTCGCATCGCCTTCAGATGCCCTCCCTCATCTGGACCATCAACCACTTCATATGCTCACAACTGAAAGAGGACGATGGTAAGAGACTATAATTCAGTGTCGAGTGCATAAGGAATTATTCATGTGATTATCATCAGTATTGTGAACACATCATAGCGATTCTAAATGCGTAAAGAAGTGTGCATAAGAAAAATAAGTGTACTAGGTATGGTAAGAGGAACATGTACGTGTAATGTAATAAAAAGGGCACACTGGCAATCAGGACATGCACCACCACGCAATGATACCATCTTGGGAACGTCTCCGTCTTGTATCTGATCAGAATGTCATATTTCAGTATCATGATATATTATCGTGCCCTCATGTTTCTCACCACAGCTTCATGGTATGCAGCATATAATTATCTGTGAATTTATTATTGCCATAAAAATGATGACGATGATGATGATGATGATGATGATGATGATGATAATATTATTATTATTATCATTATTATTATTATTATTATTATTATTATTATTATTATTATTGTTATTATTATCATTATTATCATTATTATTATTATTGCTACTAACATTATTATTATTATTATTATTATTAATATTATTATTATTATTATTATTATCATTATTATTATTATGATTGTAAACTATAATAACAATAATTATCATTATAGTTGATTTTTTTGTTATTTTAGTTGTTATTACGACAAGAGTTTATAAAAACAGTGTGTGTGTGTGTGTGTGTGTGTGTGTGTGTGTGTGTGTGTGTGTGTGTGTGTGTGTGTGTGTGTGTGTGTGTGTGTGTGTGTGTGTGTGTGTGTGTGTGTGTGTGTGTGTGTATGTGTGTGTGTGTGTCCGAGCGCGTGTGGGTTGAGACATTTAGCGAAATACCTCCAAATCAAAAATAATGTTTTTCAACACGAAGGACATAAGAAGAGGAGCCTTAGAAGTCAGATACTATATACACAAGTAGACTACCTGCCTTGCCACCGTCCTCCCCCCTGCCAAAAAAAAAAAAAAAAGATCACAACGAGGTAACAAAACCAACCCGCTGAGACCGTCCAAAATGGCAGTTAGAGCATTTCCGCCGTGAGAGTAATGGCAGTGGGAATCTTCTGGCGCCACCGTGCGCTCATAGAGATAGAGTTTTTCAGAGAAGAGAGCGTATGGCGCGAGACGGAAGACTCCACCGGATGTCCTCAGTCCTATTCATACACTGTGAGGCTGAGTTTAGTGAAATCCAGGATGTTGGTATAATATTTAATTTCCCTTACAATATGACATCTTTCTTTGTTCTCTCTCTCTCTCTCTCTCTCTCTCTCTCTCTCTCTCTCTCTCTCTCTCTCTCTCTCTCTCTCTCTCTCTCTTTCGAACCAAGGCCGTAGTAAGCAACCGCACCTGAATAAATTACATTGACTACTAAATGAGTGTGTCTACATGAACACTTGCTGCGGCAGACACGACTGTTCAGACTAGGAACAAAACTGCAACTGGTGGAAACTAGCTTGCCTTGACAGCTACAGTAAAAGAGAATATATTACCAGAAGTGAGACAAGGCGACGTCACTGGATTACGAAATTACATTCTGGCACACACACACACACACACACACACACACACACACACACACACACACACACACACACACACACACGGGAAAGGAGGAGTCTAATATTTATTTTTTTTTTGTATTTGTTTGTCCCTCTTTATCCATTTGCACGTATTGACAGTAATGGCCGGAATGCAAACATTAGTAGAAATTATGATTGCAGTAGTACGAGGATGCCACGTATGTGGCAAGTCTGCAAGACTTCACCAGGGAAGAAAGGATATCGAGACGCATGATGGTGGGTACTGGCCTTACTCTGCGTCACCTTTGTAAACAACTTGAGCCGTCAGCAATCATTGTTCTTAGGTGTACATAGTTCATTACTGCTCGAGATAAAGTGTAGAGACTGATCACCATACTCTCTCATTCGATTAAAGAGACTATATTTATAAAATTATTTTTAATAACAAATACAGTAAAATCCCTCTTATCCGGCATCAACGGGACCGCCGACATGCCGGATACTTGAATATTGCCAGATACTTGAATAGAAGTGAAATTATGTCCACAATCACCACCCTACACTCACGCATCTTACCATAACAAAGATCAGCTGATCTTAATCAGCAGCTGATCTGAACAGCTGCTTTAGTGTAAGCACAACACGCTTCCTCTTTTCTACAACTTTAGGCATGATGAAGGCGTCAGGCAATAAACAGTGCACACGCGGGACTGAGTCACTGAGTAAACACAGTGCAGTGGGCTGCGGATGGCGCAAAACAGTGCGCTCTGGTGGCGAAGGGACAAAGTATGCCTCGGGCGGGAATTTTAATCGATTTTATGAGTACACATTGATGTTTTATTGATTTTAAGGCTCGGGGAAAAATGTGCCGGATACTTGAAGCTGCCGGATACTCGAATGCCGGATAAGAGGGATTTTACTGTAATGGCTGGTGATTTGATTGATTTAAGTCAGGAGTTCTAAACCTTTTTGAACCACGGACCTCTTTGAGAATCTGGGGCGTTATGGACCCCATCCCTAGGAAAAGTGCATACAAGTTCACAAAACAATATTGCATGCAATGAATGTAATTTATTCCATAAAACAAAATATTGAGTATGTAAAAAGTACGTATGTATGTAAAAGTATGTAAAAAGCAGTGTTAACAACACTAAATTTTTCTCACTCTTTTTTCATATAAAAATTAATGGTCAATCAATACAAAAGAATAACTGCGATATTCTCGTGCAAATGAAACCAAACAAAAATTTTTATTAGGATTAAAAGTTAGCTTTTTCATGAAAAAAAATATGGTCATTCCATAAAAAAATAAACAAATAAATAAATAAATAAATAAATAAATAAATAAATGTTATCATTTTGTGCAAATCAAACAAAAATAAAACTTTAATTCTGTTCAAAATTCAATTTCGATGAGAAGGTTGTTGTTTGACTTTCGTGCAAAGAAACTGCGGAGCGTTCTTTGACAAAATAATTAATTTGTCCTTAACATCCATACAATTCTGATTCTTCGTTTTGATAGAACAAGCGCTCATAAAGGTACTATGTAATAATAAACGGAACCAGAAAATCCATAGCTTGCTTTACCAGGCGGAAACAGACCAGAATTCTTCACGACTCTTCGAGTTGAATGAATTTCGTAACAAGGTATTCTTGGTAAGGTCTTTCTCACTGATACAGCTTTAGAATATCAAAATATTCCAAAGCAATGATAAACCGTGGAAAATAAAAGAATAACTTTTTTTTTTTTTTTCATGTAGGAGGGACACTGGTCAAGGGCAACAAAAATCCAATAAAAAAAAAAATGCCCACTGAAATGCCAGTCCCATAAAAGGGTCAAAGCAGTAGTCAAAAATTGATGGATAAGTGTCTTGAAACCTCCCTCTTGAAGGAATTCAAGTCATAGTAAGGAGGAAATACAGAAGCAGGCAGGGAGTTCCACAGTTTAGCAGAGAAAGGGATGAATGATTGAGAATACTGGTTAACTCTTGCGTTAGAGAGGTGGACAGAATAGAGGTGAGAGAAAAAAGAAAGTCTTGTGCAGCGAGGCCGCGGGAGGAGGGGAGGCATGCAGTTAGCAAGATCAGAAGACCAGTTAGCATGAAAATAGCGGTAGAAGACAGCTAGAGATGCAACATTGCGGCGGTGAGAGAGAGGCTGAAGACAGTCAGTTAGAGGAGAGGAGTTGATGTTGAGACGAAAAGCTTTTGATTCCACCCTGTCTAGAAGAGCAGTATGAGTGGAACCCCCCAGACATTTGAAGCATACTCCATACATGGACGGATAAGGCCCTTGTACAAAGTTAGCAGCTGGGGGGGGGTGAGAAATACTGGCGGAGACGTCTCAGAACACCTAACTTTATAGAAGCTGTTTTAGCTAGAGATGAGATGTGAAGTTTCCAATTCAGATTATAAGTAAAGGACAGACCGAGGATGTTCATTGTAGAAGAGGGGGACAGTTGATTGTCATTGAAGAAGAGAGGATAGTTGTCTGGAAGGTTGTGTCGAGTTGATAGATGGAGGAATTGAGTTTTTGAGGCATTGAACAATACCAAGTTTGCTCTGCCTCAATCAGAAATTTTAGAAAGATCAGAAGTCAAGCGTTCTGTGGCTTCCCTGCGTGAAATGTTTACCTCCTGAAGGTACGCTGATGATACGACCCTGCACTTTTCCACGTCTTTTCGTAGACGTCCAACCCTTTAGGATGTAAACAGTTCACACATGGAAGCTACATAACGCCTGACTTCTGATCTCTCTAAAATTTCTGATTGGGATAGAGCAAGCTTTGTATTGTTCAATGCCTCAAAAACTCAATTCCTCCATCTATCAACTTGACACAACCTTCCAGACAACTGTCCCCTCTTCTTCACTGACACTCAAGTGTCCCCCTCTTCTACAATGAACATCCTCGGTCTGTCCTTTTCTTATAATCTACTCTGGAAATTTCACATCTCATCTCTAGCTAAAACAACTTATATGAAATTAGTCGTTTTGAGACGTCTCCGCCAATTTTTCTCATTCCCTCAGCTGATAACTCTGTACAGGGGCCTTATCCGTCCACGTATGCAGTATGCTTCACATGTCTGTTGGGGTTCCACTCATACCGCTCTTCTAGACAGGGTGGAATCAAAAGCTTTTCGTCTCATGAACTCCTTTCCTCTGACTGGAATCAAAAGCGTCTCATTAACTCCTCTCCTCTAATTGACTGTCTTCAGCCTCTTTATCATCGCCGCAATGTTGCATCTCTTGCTATCTTCTACTGTTGTTTTCATGCTAACTGCTTTTCTGATCTTGCTAACTGCATGCCTCCTTCCTCCCGCGGTCTCGCTGCACAAGACTTTTTTTCTTTCTCTCACCCCTATTCTGTCCACCTCTCCAATGCAAAAGTTAACAAGTATTCTCAATCATTCATTCCTTTCTTGGGTAAACTCTAGAACTCCCTGCCTGCTTCTGCATTTCCACCTTCCTATGACTTGAACTCCTTCAAGAGGGAGGTTTCAAGACACTTTTCCTTCAGTTTTGAGTACTGCTTTAGACCCTGTTCGGGGACCGGCATCTCAGTCACTGTTTTTTTTTGTTGCCTTTGGCCTCCTACTGTAAAAAAAGAAAAAAAAGTTTTCGGCTAGGTGCCAGAAGTCACGAGGGGAGTTAGATCTTGAAAGATTTTGACACTTTCTATTAATGAAGGAGTTTTGGCTAGTTGGAGAACAGACTTGGCATGGTCCCGGGCAGAAATATAAAATGAATAAGATTCTTATGATGGAAGGCTCAAATACCTTTGTGGGTCACCTCTCTATCATAGGTTGTGTTACATAAATAAATAAATAAACAAATATATATATATATATATATATATATATATATATATATATATATATATATATATATATATATATATATATATATATATATATATATATATATATCCCATTCCATGACCTCACTACTCAGGATTCTCTAATTTTCACCCTCTTTTCTGTCCACCATATCAGTGCGTGAATCGATTAACATCTTCACCTTTACTTTCATTCATTGATAATCTCTGGAAATCGCTACCTTTTTTATATATTTTACTTTTCACGACTTGAACTCTCAATAGAAGAGTAACGAGACACCTCAAAATGTAAATGAACTGCCTTGCTTTTTTTATGATGCCTAGGCAGTTTACTATATTTTTCAGAGAGAGAGAGAGAGAGAGAGAGAGAGAGAGAGAGAGAGAGAGAGAGAGAGAGAGAGAGAGAGAGAGAGAGGACTAGTCACACAGGCATAAGAACATAAGAAATAAGGGAAGCTGGAAGAAGCCATGAGGCCTACACGTGGCGGTCCCTGTATGAAATATACCTACCTATTTCCACTATCATCCCCATCCATAAATCTGACTAATCTTCTCTTAAAGCTCCCTAATGACTCGACACAAACAACTGAGTCCGTTCCATTCATCTAGTACTATATTTGAGAACCAATCCCTTCCTATCTCCTTTTTGAATTTAAAATTTTCAAGCTCGAACCCGTTGTTTCTTGTTCTATCCTGGTTACTGATCCTAAGAATTTTGCTTACGTCCCCCTTGTTATAACCCTTATACCACTTAGACTTCCATCATGTCTCCTCTTAACCTACGTCTCTCTAAAGAACGTAAATTTAACAGCTTCAATTTCTCTTCGTAAGGAGTACTCCTCATCCTCTGTATCCTTTTAGTCATTCTCGTTAGGGGTACTCCTTATCCTCTGTATCCTTTTAGTCATTCTTCTCTGTACTGATTTTAATAGACCTATATCCTTCCTGTAATATGGGGACCAGAACTGCTCAGCGTAGTCTAGATAAGGTCCGACCAGTGCCAAATATAACTTTAATATTACTTCTGGACTTCTACTTTTAACGCTCCTAAAGATGAATCCTAATACCCTATTTGCCCTGTTTCTGGGCTTTGCTTTCTTAGACGGAGTTCAGAGCTAACTATCACTCCTAAATCTTTTTCGTACCCTGAACCAACCGGAGCTTCGTGTTTATGGTGTACCTACTGTGTGGGTTTCCTCTATCTACGCTAAGTACTTTCAATTTGGTAATATTAAACTGCATTTGCCATCTGTCTGTTCATTCGTTCATTCTATCCAAATCTGCTTGCAAGACGATGGCATCTATTTCTAACCTAATTAATCTACATATCTTCGTGTCATCCGCAAATATACTAACATCACTACTAATTCAACTCTCCAAGTCATTGATATATATTACAAACAACAATGGCCCTAATACTGATCCCTGTGGTACGCCACTAGTTACTTGACCCCACTCGGATTTAGAGCCTTTTATTACAACTCTCTCTCTCTCGTCTGTTGCTTAGCTATGATCTTATCCAGTCTGACACTTTCCCATCTATCCCGTGCGCCCTTTCTCAATAACCTCTGATGGGCACCTTGTTAAACGCTTTACTAAAGTCCAGATATAGGATATAACTATCACTATTATCTGCCGCCTCGTAAACCTTACAGTAAAAACTTAATAAGTTCGTCAGGCAAGACTTCCCCTTCGTGAAGCCATGCTGTGATTGATTTATCAATTCATGTTTGTCTAAATACTCCCTAATGTTCTTCGCTATTATTGATTCCATTATTTTACCTACAATAGAAGTTAAGCTGACGGGTTTATAATTCAACGTTAAAGTTTTATGTCCTTTCTTAAAGATAGGTACTACATTCACCTGCCTCCACGTTACCGGTACGTTACCGGTACCTCACCTGAGTCAAATGATTTCCTAAAGACAGAAACTAACGGTTCACTAATAACCTCTTTGCATTCCTTAAATACTCTGGGATATATTTCATCTGGTCCTGGTGACTTAAACTTTTTCAGCCTATCTACCTCCAGTTCCACTATCTCTTTAGTTATGGTAATATCTGTCAGCTTCTCATTCTCTTCTGCTCTAAACATCTGCTCACTATTCAACATTTCCTGCATGTTTTTCTAGGTGAAGACAGTTAAAAATACAAAATAAGACGGTCGCACCCAACCAGTCACACAAGCAGACACAAAGATACTCGAATGTATTACGAAAGGAAGAAAAAAGAGAATAGGGTATAACTTATATAAACTTTCAAGTATATCCGATATATAATCACGGAATTACCAAAATAAATTAAAAAAGTGACTTTCTGATTTGAATAAAATGAGTGAAATACAAATATAATTTTTTAAAGGTTAATTTAAACATTAGTTACACACACACACACACACACACACACACACTCACACACACGAAGGGGTGAAGTCATGGTTCTTGGAGAAGGTAAACCGTATATGTTTTTCTCTCTAAGTCAGCTAAATACACGGCAAACTAATGAATCACGTACGTCCCGTCCGAGGTATCATAAAAAAAGGGTAGCGAGAAAAATTAATCCTCTCACTTATTACTAACATATTCAACTCAATGTTAAGTCTTGTTGGAATGGATAATCAGTCAGTGTTAACCTTCTGCTGCCGAGATGCAAACACGCAGGGGCAAGGTTCCGAGTGCTCGTGTTGGGAAGGGTGTGCGTGGTGGGCAGGAGAGTGCACGGTCGGGCGCTGTACGGGAAGCAAGCGATCCATTCATGTGCCGTATCATGAAGGCACGACGCCAGCTTCCGACCACTGAAGATGGCGGCGTTGTATGCTGCCTTAGTAATCATAATCAATAATCAATCATACTCGTTCCCACAGCCACGACAGTTCGAGCAAATACATAAATGAAGAATTTAATGTGCACAGTGTAAGTGTGGAGCGTTGCCTGAGTAAAGAAACCTTCGCTGAGCTATAAATTAATGTATGGTCTAAAAAGTGTGACTTCATAATATATCCCTGTCTTACGTAGGCGTTGGCAGCGACTAACGGAAGTGCGGTAATGCGGGACAACACGCAGGAGTTCTGTTGCTGTCATGGGGTTTGCAACATCTTTGTCTGGTAGCTGAGACGGTGTTAATATCTCATAAGGACGGAAAAGACATATTTAACTGAGGAGTCTGACAAGATTATATAAGCAGTACTCTCAGAAAAGTGCTGTGTCCTGTATCAATAAGGAGGCTTGGAATGGGGCATGATCAAAAAGTGTCTTTTGTCTGCCTAACAACAGCGTGATAAATGGGATGAAGAATAGAAAAACGAAATAGTGTTGCAAACTGGACAATAACTGTTATAACAAGAAGACAAATGTTAAGAAAGTTGACACAAGTGTAGCACAAAGGCAAAAATCCTTCCCAACGCCACGCACTGGAAGGGCAGCTCTGTTCTTTGAAGTTTAAAAAAAAAAAAAAAGATACACGATGGTATTTATGAGTTTTCGTTATTGAAAGGGAAAGGTAAAAAATATAGGAACTTGTGCCACGAGAGCGCCGATGAGTGAGAACGACACCAATTCTTGTGAATTTTCTTTAATGTTTTGACATTTTTAAAATGCATTCGTCGTAAAATACGGAAGACTCTCCGAACGAACGGCTGAAACGAGGATTTTGCATGTACGCTAACTTTTGCTTTTGTATCTCTCTACATTGAGGTCAGATGGAAAAAAAAAAAAAAAAAAACGTGTGGTTAGTGATTTTTTTTTTACTGTAAAATACCTATACTATGAACGAACTAAACGAAAAAGTAAATAAATCAGTATGAATATGGGAAAGACAGCAGAAGATCTAAAGTCAGAATGATAGACACTTACATGCAGGAATGTATGAAGAAACAAACGGATAGTTAAAACAAATGAGAACAGCAAACAAACGGAAAGATGAAAGAAAGATGTTAACTTTCGTCGAGCTCAAGCTTTACAAAATATTACGTTGTTAACACTGACTCGTTTCACCTCGTTAGAAAAGACAGACCGAACACACACACACACACACACACACACACACACACACACACACACACACGTATCTTTATCATGATACGTGGGTGTTGCTGAGGGTGCTGCAGTGTACCAGTGAAATGTGTTGGTTTATTCACTGGACAATGTACAATCAGCTGTCTCATCTCTCTCTTAATTACCGGGGAAAATTACAAAACAACAATCTTCAAAGCACAGGAAAACACACACACACACACACACACACACACACACACACACACACAACACACGTGTTTCTCGACTAAATAAAAGCGTGCAGCTCATGATAAGCGACAGTCTCATGCTCCACCCACGACGCCACCAATATTTCCGTGTATTTGTAATTCTGGGAAGTTGTCAATTTTGCCAGAGTCGTGTTCCAGTTACTGCAGGTGTGTGTTGTATCCAGCATTATTTCCTCCCCTCTATACTGTATTTTATGTCTGTACAAATATTGGACTTACTTTTAGCAATTTTATTCATTTCAAAGGACCGGGTGGCTCTTTGGTACAGTGTTCGGGAGAAGTTCGAAAGGGTGTGAGTTCGATAATGACTCACTGGGTTCGGCAGTAGAACTCTCTTTTAATCATAATCGGCGCCATTATGACATTGCTGTTTCGACGCCATAACTCAGTTTTCTCCCTTTTATTCAAAACGTACAGACTCCTCGGACTGAGACCCGCAGGTTCCTTCACAGACCTGCAGGAAAACAATCCAGCACCTGACACATTGACAAACACGCGGAGAGACGCCCATGCACACTCACTCATGTACATAATTGATGTTTCCCATATATTCTTTTCACTGCACTTCAACTGGCGAATGCTTATATATATATATATATATATATATATATATATATATATATATATATATATATATATATATATATATATATATATATATATATATATATATATATACATATACGAGTACAAAGCAGTTCCATGAAAAGCCAATTACTCCGTTACAGTAGTGTGTTACGCTTTAGCCGGAATGAAACGTTATCTTTCTATATATGTTAAAGACCTTCAAACAAATGTTCCAGTGGCGTCCTTCACATTCCAGGGACACGTGGCAGTTCACTCCTCTATTCACAATGAGTGACCTTGCCTTGCAAGCATCCCATGACGCGCTGCAAATCCACGCGTTAGCGATGCATCATTTAGGAAGGAAGCG
Organism: Scylla paramamosain; assembly: GCF_035594125.1. Taxonomy (NCBI): domain Eukaryota; kingdom Metazoa; phylum Arthropoda; class Malacostraca; order Decapoda; family Portunidae; genus Scylla; species Scylla paramamosain. Next base: position 29,669,771 of record NC_087154.1, read on the forward strand.
AGTTGTGTGTAGTATAATGACATCCGGGTTGGACGCAGAGTGAACCTTTCTGAGTTATAATTTGCTTCTTTTTTTTTTTACGATACTGTCATACTGTCTTACTTTATGAGTTGATTTACATTTCCGTACTGCGCATATAAGATTGAATACTTCGCTTTATCTTCGAAGAATAAAACAAACATATGTTGAGCTGCACGAGACAAGTCATCACATGATCAATTTTGGCATCAAGAGAGTGTGCTCAACACCTTCGTCATCCACGAGATCTATGAAGAAGTGTGTAAAGGAACTGGAAAAAAAAATATATATATATAAATAAATATATATATATATATATATATATATATATATATATATATATATATATATATATATATATATATATATATATATATATATATATATATATATATATATATATATATATAAGAAACATAGATACACAAAATAAATTAAATGTATAAGAAGAGAAGACAACTAACACAAGCAGCGTGAGTGGGAGGGAGTGGGCGTCATTACATGATTTGTGCCACGATCCACCTCTTTTCTTTTTTCTCCACACTCTGCAGAATGCTCGTTCAGTTAAACTTATGACCTAGTTATTTAATTCCTAGGTAGTTTTCTACAATTTTCTTTGCTGAGTAATTCTGTGTCACACGTTCTGTGCCTTGCTGTTCCCGAGGCGTGGGCAGAGTGAAGGCCACGCTAGTCCAGTGTCTAGGCGTGGACACGGGGGATCCCGAGCCGCGAGCACACTGGGTAGGTACAAATATAGCACCCTCTGTTCCTGCACTACCTTTTTGTGTACCACTGATGTCAGTGAGTGTGTGTGTGTGTGTGTGTGTGTGTGTGTGTGTGTGTGTGTGTGTGTGTGTGTGTGTGTGTGTGTGTGTGTGTGTGTGTGTGTGTGTGTGTGTGTGTGTGTGTGTGTGTGCGCGCGTGCGTGCGCGCACGCGCTCGATTTGTCTGTTCTTCAAAAGCTTTCACATTTGCTATTTGCAAATTTTCAATGTACGCACACGTCGTCATAATTTGATGTATTGATACTTTTTTTTTGTGTTGAATAAAAACAAATGTATATGACCAAATATCTCCCTTCCTTCCCACTAATCACCAGCATCGTAACAAACACCATTTTCACATGTGTTGAATGGTGATGACATTTCATAACAAGCAGCGAATACAGCCTTGCCACACCGCACCATCCTTTGGAGTTTCCTGCCATGACGAGTGTGGTTCCTGCCGATGGCATGCTGAAGGCCGTGATCAGTGACTGGGATAGGAAAGGAACCGAGACCTCTGATTAATAGCCCCAAAAGTCTTTCTTGTACCAAGTCTACTGTCTCCCTCCCTTTCCATATATGCAATACCAATGCACGTGTGTCCTGCATCGCCCCCCCCCCTCCTCCACCCCTCTCTCTCTCTCTCTCTCTCTCTCATATATATATATATATATATATATATATATATATATATATATATATATATATATATATATATATATATATATATATATATATATATATATATATATATATATATATATATATATATATATATATATATATATATATATATATATATATATATATATATATATATATATAGGCAGATAAATAGGTAGATAGATATAGATATATGTAGATATATAGATATAAATAGATAGATAGATAGACAGACAGAGAGAAAAAAAAAAAAAAAAAAAAAAAAAAATATATATATATATATATATATATATATATATATATATATATATATATATATATATATATATATATATATATATATATATATATATATATATATATATACCCTTTTATTCAAGCAAGACAGTATCTGGCCAATCATCAACAATGTGAGCGATGCTCGACGCTCGGCATGCAGATTGACAGGCAAGGAAGTTATCACTGACTTAGCGACAGAAAACAGAAACCTACGACAACCTCTCGCAGATTCCTCTGTTAATAATGATGTGAATCAAACAATAGGCAGCTGTCTTCTTCCCACTGCGTGATGCACCTCTTTGGGATAAGACTCGGTACGGACAAGCCTTTCTCACAAAGGGGTGTGTGTGTGATATATATATATATATATATATATATATATATATATATATATATATATATATATATATATATATATATATATATATATATATATATATATATATATATATATATATATATTTTCTTTTATTTATTTATTTATGTCTGAATATCTATGTAAATATTCATGACGTTCAACGTGTTTTCCCAAGAGTGTAATTGCACCAGGATATAACGATTGGCAGATAAGGAAACAAGTAAGAGAATATCTTATTAGCATTGTAGAGTGGTAACTCTACCACTTTTTTTTTTTTAAATATATCTGCATTTGCTTTCTCCTTTGTTTTAAGTTATCATGAAAGTCAGGTAAATTTGTGGTAGTAGAAAAAAATAAATAAAAAAGAAAAAAATAAACACAAATGAACCCGATCGGTGGAGACCCTTAAGTAGTTTTTTTTTTCGTTTTGTCCCAATGACAATCCAACATTCCTGCATTTACGCATTTACAGATAATCACACCGCTTAGACGGAACAAGTTTTCAAAGCCACAGGCTCAGGTGTCGGAGGGAGAAGCCCGTGCACTGTTTGCATTCCATTAAGAAGGACCGTCCCTTCCGGCTGCACTGTTTGGGTGTTATTCACTAAGATCACGTTGTCAGAATCATTAGTATTGCACTATTGTCATGAAAACTGTGCGAATTATGAGCACCTGTGCCAGGAATACAGCAGGACCTTAGCAAGACAGACAACGGCACTACTATTTCGAGATTGCTTGTCCTCAATCTGAGGGTTCCCTTACATCGTCATTAAGTACAAACACGTATTATTTCCTTAATTTACCAAAATCCAATTTTGTTTTACAACTAGACAAAGACACTTACATCCCTGAGTGAACATATCAAGTCTTACTGCAAATATTGCAGAGTACCTGCTTCAAGAAAATGCACATCGTTTGTGTAAGACGAAACTGCATGCAAATGAATAAGAAAACTTCGTAATCTATATAATGCTTTTTTTTTTTATTTTTTATTCTCATAATATTCAGTTTTAAAAAGAAACATTCATAGTGGGCAAGGAAACCCAATGTAATAAAACTAAATTCATAAGATGAATAGAAATTATGTTGAAGATTTTAAGGTTTCTGGCTCGACATTTTTATTTATTTATTTATTTTTTTTAATATATTTTTTTTAAGGAAGGAGGACCTCTGGCTAAGGGCTAGAAAAAGGTGAAAAAAAAAGAGCTATACTGAAGAATGTCACTCCCTAAGGACTTAAGTCAAAACGGGTATAAAAAATTGGACAAGTGTCTAAAAACCTCCCTTCTCAAAATATTTCAAGCCATAGGTAAGGAGAAATTGAGATGTTTAGATGCAGGCTGGGAGTTCCAGAGTTTACCAATAAAAGTGATGAAAAACTGAAATTACTGGTTAACTCTTGCACTATGGAAGTGGATCGAATAGGGGTGAGAAAAGGCAGAAAGTCTTATGCAGCGAGGTCGAGGGACGTGGGACACATGTAGTATGCAAGAAAACAGCGATAGAAGATAGCAAGAGATGCAACTCTGCAACGATGTGAGATCTGAAGACAATCAGTTAGCAGTTGATGAGACGAAATGATTTTGAGTCCATCCTGTTTAAAGGAGCAGTGTGGAGTGTGGAAGTTTTCCTACTATGAAATATATATATATATATATATATATATATATATATATATATATATATATATATATATATATATATATATATATATATATATATATATATATATATATATATATATATATATTTATACATACATATATATATATATATATATATATATATATATATATATATATATATATATATATATATATATATATATATATATATATATATATATATATATATATATATACAATTTTTCTTTAATTCTTCGGTCTTTCTTTTTTTTATTTATCAAATCACTTGTTTTCCTTTGTTAAAAAAAAGAAATCTATCGTTTTCGCTTCTTACGATTTTTTTTTTTTTTTCGTTTCTTTACTGATAAAAAATCACTATAATTTTTCTTCGTTGATCTACTTAGGCTCCTCCAAGTTCATTTACGGGTTTCCTTCAATGACCGTATGTATGCTTCTCATGTTACCACTTTCGACGTCATCAACAAACATTTCACTGGCTATAATTCATCTTCTTTCCTCTCTATGCATTTTTGTGATTTTGCTGTATTGATTTTCTTACATAATAGTACTTTTTAGTCTTACATTTACTCTTAGACAGTGGTTTCAATCGTGGGGATAAATTACCCCGTGGGAATAATAGTAATTTTTATTGTTAATAGAGAGCTAAAAAGTGAAGAAATCTGGAAATCAAGTAGATTTTGCGGTAGCTGGCATTAGGATTAATGTTAACTTAGTCTTATTATATAAAGTTAAGCACAATTAGATAATAAAGTTAAACCGAGTAACAATGAAAATAAACTGCTATACAGGATAAAGAAAGAAGAATTATGTATCGAAGCGTGTGGCAAGCCAAGAGTATTTTGACAGGCATACTTTAGGATACATCTACTCAACAGCTTTTATCACGACGTGTCCAATGCGTATCACTCACTGCCATATATATATATATATATATATATATATATATATATATATATATATATATATATATATATATATATATATATATATATATATATATATATATATATATATATATATATATATATATATATATATATATATATAGAGAGAGAGAGAGAGAGAGAGAGAGAGAGAGAGAGAGAGAGAGAGAGAGAGAGAGAGAGAGAGAGAGAGAGAGAGAGAGAGAGAGAGAGAGAGAGAGAGAGAGAGAGAGAGAGAGAGAGAGAGATCATTTTGTGAGAGGGGTAACACTTTTTAATGTGACATGTTGAGTTTGGTAACAAACTGAAAAAGTTTGGGAGCCACTGCTTTAAGGCAATCTGTTATGTAATGTCTGAGTATAAATAACATGGTTATTGCATGCGTAGTTAAAAAGTTACCATCTACATGAAGGAAACGTGACAATGTGTGATGAACTCACTGTCTGAAGCTGTGAGTTTATTATGAAGTCACGTGTTTGTTGAAAGGAATGTGACCATAATACATGATTTCCGTGAAAGTTATTGTTGTCACTTAAATGTAATCATTTTTTTTTCTGCAGTTCTATTTCCAAGTAAGTAAACAGACGCCCTGATCTTTGTTCTGCATTTGAGAGAAAGCATGACAACGAGCTCAAGGTCCCGCACCATTGAGTGGGTAAGACCAAGTCCTCCCAAACACCTCCTTTAATTGCCTCGAGTTGTAAAAATTTCCTAGTGTTCTTGACAAGAAAGGTTACGAGGAGACCATTATATGACGAACTCAACCCTGGGATGACTTATTTTTGTCATACCAGCTGTTCTTTTTTGCCGCAGGTATTCATCACCACCTAATTCAATCACAATGTTACCTTCTCGGTTACTTGTCAGCCTCAGGGAAAATCACAGTATATCAGTAAGAGATTCTTAGTCGAGCATCAACATATCCTCCTACGGAGGTCCTCTTCATCAGTCTCTTTGTCACCTTGAGAATTTACCCAAATCGTGAGCAAGATTAAGTCAAGCTAATATTTCCATTTAATAATTGTGATATAAATTATACCCAAAAAACTGTGTTTTGAACCACTTCGGTGACTACGTAAAAACTTTTTATGAAGAGTTAATAATCCATTCACGTAAAAGAAGCAGTTTGTGTTCAGGGTAATGCAGGTCCGGGAAAACACGAACATCTAAAAAAAAGGTGCGCCTCAGGATACGAGAACGTGCTCTCAGAATGCAAATGTTTCGGTATCACTAATTTTGTTTTCACGACTATATGCGATGAAAATGAAGAGGAATATGATGTTCTGGAGACTTTAAATACCTGTACACACAGTACCTTGTGTCTGACAGATGCAAGGATTATGAAACCACACTCTTCTTCAATCAGGGCTGCAAGGAGTAGGAATCCAAAGCACCCAACACTCGCACCCTGCACTGTCGAATAACTAAATATGTATTCTTCTCTTCTTCCCTCTCCGCCTTTCCTCCCCTTCCTTAATACTCGCACAGAAATGAGAGGCAGGACTCTATATGGTAAGACATCTCCGAAACTAAATTGGCGTAACCATTTATAAATCTCCTATTTTACATTTTTTTTTGTGAGGAAAGCAGCAATTTAGCATTTTTCCCCATTTTTCGTCATTGGAGCTCTTTCCCTCTCTCAAGATAAAAAAAAAAAGCCACGGAGCAATAATGGAAGTAATTCTTTTCCTTCTTCACTTCCCCTTTCTTTCACTCTATAATTAATTGCTGCTCTGGAAAACATGGCAGTATCTCAGTTAAACGTGCGTTCCATGGAGGCTCATCACGGTCTCCAACAACCGCCGCATTCCATTTATTTTCCCGATATACAGTGCATTGTGTTAATACATTTTTCTTAAGTACTCTTCCCTGCAAATGCTTCTTTTATGAAATGAAAATCTCTCCCCAACAGATTCAGGAATTTATTACACAATACTCGCCATTTAAGGGAGAGTCCATTGCTGGCATCAACACTCGATGAGATTTACGCCATTTCTCTAATAGTTTTGTTTGTTTTAAAAAGATGCCGCATATTTCCCTTTCCTCAATTTATCTGCTCATGTTCCAGCACCAAAATAATGACATGTCAGCTAGTCATGTCCAAAACGTTATTGCAACATAAATGAACAACGCAAACCTATGCAGACGTGAAACAAAGAGCAGCAGAAGTAGATCTCCATCACCAATTTTATATGACGTATTGCTTTTCGTTGAAATATTACCAAAAGCGAGTGAATAACTGATATATTACTTTGAGTGAGCAAAAAAGACAATCTTGATATCTCATCTGACTACCATAGTAGAAGTCTATTTGTAGGGAAGTTCTCGATATTGTGTTATCCTAGAATATAGGAATTATTTTATCACTAACATACTATTATTTATCACTAATATACCAAGTACTTCATGATGCCTTGGTCACATAACAGTAGTTAGATTGTATTGCATGAAGTCCTCCCCTACACCTGTCTCCTTTCTTTCAAAGCAAACAACTGCAAATTATCTAATAGATCAGGAACCGAAGGTAAGTAGCGCTTTACACACGAACACACACACACACACACACACACACACACACACACACACACACACACACACACACACACACACACACACACAAACAACATTTTGCATCTGAAACAAAATGCTACGCTAAAAATGTAACGAAACAAAGCAATTACGTAAATAAGTATTATCAGAAAACTTTAAGGACAAGAGTAATATGAATCTGTCACTATGCCGAAGAGTCTCTCCTGTTTCTTCTCTGCAGCCGCACCTCAGAGCTCTCCCCCCCACGAAGCAGAAGTAATAACACCCCCAGCAGCAACCACGTCCCCGTGCCGCCTGCTGGAGTGTCTCTCCCTGCCGTTAATACATACGTTATAAGCCTCCCATTAGTCTCTTCCTCGTGAATACTTCAAGGTGAAACAGATGGACTTTATGCATTATTCATCAGACTTCATGACACGAGCATGAATATCAAAGTTCATGATAGGGGTCGACTGTGTCATTCTTCCATGATTAATGAGCCTCTCTTTCACTTCCCAAGTTGAGACAGACAGCCCCTGTACTTAGTCTGTCAGCCTTAAAAATATATAATAGAAAGGAGGGAGGCGTGCGCATGCGTGCACGTCCCTCGCCACACGCCGCATCAAGCCTCCTGACGTGACCTTTCATAGGGAGCGCTAGAGTTCTCCATCCTTTATAGAAGTTTATCGAAGTTTCACTGATTACGTAATCTTCTGACCAATCTCAAGCTGAAATAAATCTTCAATAGGCAGCATTCCCTCCAGACACCCGCCTCAGACTTGTGCGATCCGCTGTATCTGTACACACTTAGTTTTCTGGGAGAATAAAAGTTTACGATTCACTTGAACATTTTACACATTCCTCCCTTTTTCCTACGCTCGTAATATTTTAATTTTCCTCCAGACTCCCCAGTAGTCTTACTTGTCACGTAAGTATTGAAGCCGACGGATTATTCACGTGATTCTCAGCATAAATACACACCCATGACGACTGTGAAATAGACTTTCATTTCCTTGATTTCAAGACTGAATTTTGTCAACATTTAGAAAACTTTTTTCGATGCCGAAGCAAAATGTTTCTTCATTTCTATGTAACGCAATTGAAAATATGACATATTAATTGCTTGCAGAAGCTATAAAAATATTGGTGCAGAATTTTCTCGCTTTCCAGTCATTAGTATAATACGGTGACACTACGCAGGGTGGATAAGGGGTCTGCAGGGTTGGTGGTGGGGGGGAGGCGGTAGGAATGAAGAGAGATGCTGAGCCAGGGAAGGGTGCGGTCTGTCACGTGTGCGTGGGAGGTGGCAGGTGAGGACAGATTGTGGTGAACTTGACGAGAGGAAAATTGGGAAGAATGAGAGGAATACAACCTTCCACAGACCCCTCAGAACCTTCCCCTCCACACACACACACACACACACACACACACACACACACACACAAACACACTTCTATTTATGTCACTGCAATTTGTAAAGCACTCACAACAAAAATTTCATACAACGTTCGTGGTAAGGTTTTCAAATATTTCCCCCTTACCGCAGCACATCCTGGATGGCAAGACGCTTGTGTACATTTCTAAGGCACATGCGTAATCTTATCCACCATAGATCTCACAAGATTTACATAATGTGGCGTCGAGGAACGTGTCATCTGCTCTCAGGCTATTATTAGGCTGAGAGCCTAATTGATTAATTAGTTCTTAATTAATTAATTATTAATTAAGAACAAATATATGAACCGTCGTTTCCTGCCCTATAGCACCGGTAGGCATTTCTGCTACAACTCTCTTTTGGAAGCTTACTGTAAATGGTCTACCTCTTCTGTTTTGGAGGCTTAGTTGGTCGCCTCCTCTCTTGATGGCGCAGACAGTGTAACCGAGTGTCTTTAGCACTTTCTATACTGAGGTCAAACGTGGATATGAAAGGCCATGAAACACTTCCTCGAACATGTCAAAGCCGCCGAAGTCTTTCCCTGCCCTCCATCCGCCTCCTCGTCCGACTTAAGATGCAGAACATTTACATAAATGCTCTATTTAATGCCTTATATAACTCCATTTAAAAAGTTTATACTGGATCTTTTTCTTTTAATGTCATCGCGTACCGTCCTTCCCTTGTACCTCCTGTCAGTATACATACATGGGCAAGATTGATTATAAAAACATGGATGTCACGGGTCAACTCTCCATCATGATGTAATGGATTGTAAGGTACCAAAGCTAAACGCCCAGGAAGGAAGAGGTTGATCACGGAAGCGAAGCACAATTTGATCAACGGGTTAACTTTGCTGTCACATTAAAAAACTTACCCTATATCTTAATTTTGTTAGAGTTCATTTCATTTCCCTTCAGACAGTATATTAAAGGACGACGCACGTACCTTAACTTTTGCTCTCAACTTCAGCAGTAAGGAAGCAACAATGAGGCTGGATGCTTGACATAACATTATTTCTTAATCATCATAAACATTTCCGCTTCCTCTCCCCGCCAGTGTTGTGTCTCCCTGGCTAGTGGCTTGTGGGTAGACGTGCTAATTATCTAAGCTTCCCTAGCGTGCCTGCCTTGTGCCGCCGATGTTAAGAGCATTGACATTTTGAGAAAAGACTTCGTGTGTGTGTGTGTGTGTGTGTGTGTGTGTGTGTGTGTGTGTGTGTGTGTGTGTGTGTGTGTGTGTGTGTATGTGAACGCGTGTGCATCAGTGACAACGCAGCTCAGCAGGAAAGGTTTAGGATACAACACCGGGAGACACACGCCCCTCGTCATGCTCCTTGTTATGTGCAAGTCAAAATAACCTGGATACAACCTTAGCCTTTCGTCTGACGCATCCTTGACCTGGTTCGGCAGTGTTTATTCTCCTGGTTGGCGTACGTGCCTCAAGCTCAGTTTTTTTTTTTTCTTTTTTTTCACAACTATTTTTTTTTATATATAAATATAGAGATAATTAACCATGACTCATCTGTGCGTTTCCGCTAGCACTTTTATCATCTATACTATAAGTTCATTACGGTATCACACACAACACATGTGGCAAGAATATAATCACTGCTATCAATATAATGCTAGTCTCTGCATAATAACATCTCTATTCTATAATATTTAGTGTAACATCTTAAGATTACAGTGAATAGTTCCTTAGATATGAACACGCTGCTGGTGCATCTGTGGCCGGGGCTGTGGAGGCAGGTGAAGGCGCTCCCTCTGTCCAGTATATGTTGACGATTTGCCTCCCTGAATAATCACTGTCTAGCACACTGAAAACACGCTGGAGTGGAGCAGGACACTGAAAATAAATGTTTGGTGATCAAATAACACAACTTTAACCAATCATATTTTGCATCATCTGAATACAGTTTACAGTGTGCTCAGAATATTGAGAAAAAAAAAAAGTACCTTAGGCGAGGAGAGCGCACCATACGCAGAAGTGAGCGTCACATCAGGGCGTGCAACAGAAGTAACAGTAGCCAGGGGCAGGCGAGCAGCGCACCGGTGTGAACGTGATTAAAAACCAAGAATCGCAGTTATAATTATGTCGTGCTAATTTTTGCTTTACTCAGAAAGAAAAGCTCAACGTGAAAATAAGCTTCGAATGTGTTGCTCTATCATGTACACGTAATTTATCATACAAGCAAAGCAAACTAAAGGAAAACGAACACAACTTGCAAGGCAGACACCCCCCAAGAGTGACGTGGCGGCGTCGTCACAATATGGCAATTTTCTGTATTCTTTTTTCTGACATACATCCGTTAATGAGCAGACAAACCTACAGCAGACACGTTACATTCTTAGATAAAACAAGCTCCTGTGAGTGCAGGAGAGCAAGGAGCCAAGTCCCCAGGTTAGTGAGCAAGGGCAAAAGGGTGTGCTTCGAAACCGAACATTGAATTAGATACAGACCCTGTACACCGGAGTTTTTAATACCCTTGTGTGTTATTTCATCCAGGAATAACTAACCTTCCTTCTTATTTCATTTTCCCTGTGTATAATTCTCAGTCAGTAGGATATCAAGGTGGTGTTCCCAATTAATATTCACAATGAAAGAACGAACACTAGGGATACGTGGCAGCAAGTAGCGCCACCACAACCACATGCAACATCACTCTAAAAAAAAATAACGATACAAAAAACACAAAAAAGGCGACCCTCGACGTCCATGTGTCTCCACCACTTTTATTATATATTCGTCCTCCTTACCTCTTTCCCGCACTTTTACCTACAACGAGAGAGAGACTACACGCGAAGAAAGCAATGCTCTCTATGCTGTGCAAGAGACACAGTGAGATTTCTACACGCTGCTAGTACAGAGCGCCGAACCCAAGCGCGATAGGATTATGAGTCGCCCCGGTAGTGTAGTTTTCCTAGAATCAACATTCCTGCCTCCCCTCCACTGCGCCTCGTGACCCCAGTCAAGGTCACACTCGCCTTCTATCTCCACTTGCCTGCATTCGTTACAACACTTCCCGCCACACTGCACACGCACAACACCACGCCCCCCCCCCCAACCCACACACACACACACACACACACACACACACACACACACACACACAAAAACTGATTCGTTGTTCGGGTCAACAGGGAATACTACTACCGCCACAATTACCATTAGTACTACTACTACTACTACTACTACTACTACTACTACTACTACTACTACTACTACTACTACTACTACTACTGCTGCTGCTGCTGCTGCTATTACCACAACCACTAGTACTACTACTACTACTACTACTACTACTACTACTACTACTACTAATACTACTACTGCTATTACCACTACTACTACTACTACTACTGCTGTTACCACTACTACTACTACTACTGCTATTACCACTACTACTACTACTACTACTACTACTACTACTACTACTGCTGCTGTTACCACTACTACTACTACTACTGCTATTACCACTACTACTACTACTGCTACTACTACTACTACTACTACTATTACTACTACTACTACTACTACTACTACTACTACTGCGATTACTACTATTACTACTACTATTATTATTACAACTACTACTACTACTACTACTAATAATACTACTACTACTACTACCACTACTACTACCATCACCACTAGAACTACCACCATTAGTCTTTGCTATTAATTATCATGATGGTGATGATGATGATGATAACATTAATAACAACAACAACAATAATAATAATAATAATAATAATAATAATAATAATAATAATAATAGTATTATTAATAATAATAACAATAAGCATTACAGACAGTATTGTCCCTGGGCAGTTGCTTTTTTCCATGACGGGGAATAAAAGAGACACGGTGGCCTTCGCATTCAAGGGAAGACCAGTGATAAACTTGGAAAAAATACTGGACGGGGAAAATCCGTTCTTGAATCGTGAATACACAACCCCCCTCCATCCCCCCCCGAAAAATAAAAGAAAGAAAAAAATATTCTATGAAAGGAAAGCAAGCAGAACTAGGAAAAAGTTGTAGTGATAATCATATAAAAAAAGAGAAGCATGATGAACGGATCGAACGCCAACAAGCATGAAGGGGAAGGACGATAAACGTGTGTGGAGAAGAGAAGGTGGACAAAATAAACAATACACGTGATGAAGAGGCCACGCAGGGATCACACAGAGGTAGTGGTCAGACACGAGAGGCGATGCACAAGCTATTGCTACGTGTGAATGTTACTTGTCCCTCACCTAGACCTCGGCCAAGGCAGCTCGACCAGTTTTTCTCTCTCCTCTTCCCCACTCCCTCACTACCATTCTCCGCTCTCTCTCTCCGATGCTTCATACGTTACAGAGAGCAAGATATCGTTAGTTGACTGTTAGTGAGTCTAGCTGACCTTTCCGAACATGAAATAATAGAATCTACATAGACTCACTTGAAGATACTGATCTAAACAAAATGTCTAAGCAATGGAGTAGATAAATAATGAATAAAAAAACATGGAGACACACTGCCGGAGATGCAGAATAGAGGAAGGACGGAATGGTGTGGAGGGGGAGGAGGAAAGAGAAGAATAATAACGAGAGTGGTGGAGCAAAATTGTGTAAGAGGAAGAGGATGAGCAAAAGGAAACTGATGTAAGAGGGTAGGTGAAGAACCAAGCTTGTGAACAGTTCCTTGGTCGATAGAGGTCAAGTTGAAGATAAAGATAAAGGTGAAGGCAATGAATGCATCGCTCAAACTTGTTCTGTTACACCGTTTTGTACCTTAACTCATCTCCTCCCTCACCTCCTCCTCCTCCTCCTCCTCCTCCTCCTTCTCCTCTTCGCCTTGCTTCCCTTAAATTAATTCTTTTTTCTCCTCCTCCTCCTTGTCTTCCCGCTATGTCATTCTGTTTCCCCCCAGCCATACCTCAACTGAACCTCCTACTCCTCCTCCTCCTCCGTCTCTTCCCCCTAACCATGTTACACTGACCTCTTCTCCTTTTGGTCCTTCGGCTTTTCCTCCCCGCCATGCCCAGCTTATACCTCTTCCCCCTCCCACTATGCCCCCATTCATATTTTTTCCTTCTTCTCCTCAACATCTTTCCTACTTTGTCTTAACTGCCGCCTCCTCCTCCTCCTCCTCCATTCCCCACTTGCCTTACTCGTCTTCATCTTAAATATACTTCGCGTCCCCTTTTCAGCCTGTTATTCCTCCTTCTCCTCCTCCTCCTCTTCCTCCCTACCATTCCCCACTCGCCCTTTTTCATCATCCGTCTCACCACACCTCCCTTTCTGCCAAATCCACTTTGATTTACCAGAAACGTGAACAGCTCGAGATGTCACGCGAACTGCCCTGCGATGCGACATTCTTTTGAGGAAATGGCTGGCCGTTTCCTCACTTACGGATGCAGCTCCATTCAGACAGAGTGACACGACAGGAAATTTGAATAGACATTTTTTTCCACTGTTTTACAACGATTTTTCTTCATTACGAGCCTCATGGTTTGGCGGGTCGTGATGAAACACGCGACGAGCGGATTTCGACACATGCTAACCCACGTAAAAAGCCAGTGATCTATTTTTTGCCTCCTTCCTGCGGAGTATGTTATTAGGATCAGAAGGACCGTCACGGCGTTTCATTATCATAATCCCTGATGCAACACTTTGCACTCCACACATTTCGGCCAGACTCCATCACCACGCAGCGCAAGAAACTCATCTACACGCACCTCAGGGCAAGTGGTGAAGCGCATTATGATGTCAAACACTCGCTCTTTGCAGGTCACACCTGAACCTGCCGTCACTCACTCACTGCCTGTGCTGTCTGTCACTCTACCTACTAACACATTTCCTAGACTGCTTCCTATTTACTCCTTCAGCTCCTCCTCTGTCTTTTCCTCTAACTCTTTAATATTTCAGGTTATCTTGTAAGGTATTTTCTGCAGTGGATTTGTTGGTAATTTTTTTTCCTAGGTAGATAAGACGAGTTTTTCCCAGCTAGTTGTGAAAGGGTTGGATTTTTTTCCTTCTAAGTATATCCGACACTCACTCAGAGCTTCACGATTACGACCAAATTTACAGCATCATAGACAAGCTAGAATTTTTCATCACCTAATTATTTGAACTATATCCCTAAAACCTAGTGCATTCCCTCTAACATTCCACCCTAATTTTCTATTCGGACACTTCCAAACATATTTTACTTTTTTCCTCCACCACTCGAGCACAATTTTTCTTCAACCCAAAAAAAAAGGAAAAAAAAGAAAAAAAAGCTCCTTTCCTCACCACACTCCAGCCAAATTTTTCCTTAGTTACATACAGCAACTTCAGCTTCTTTCCTCAACACTTAGTTTACTCTATGTATTGTATAACCGAGTAACCTGTACTCTAGAACATCACAGAAATTCAACTCACGTCTTCGGGCGCCTTCATATCTCTAACACCACCTACTTTCATCAAAGCCAAACCCAGAGCTCGGTCTGCTCACCATCACAATTCCCACGTGTCAGATTTTTGTGTTCTCATTCCCAGTTCAGCAGACTCGCAGAGATGTTACATACATACTTCATACATACTTATCTTACGAAACCATACGAATACACATACAGAAAAGTGACGACGACTCTACCTTGCACTCTAATACACAGAGCAGAGCCTGGGACTGGACAATCCTTATGACTGAATAACTACTGAATTCCTTAACCTCTTGATTGGAAAAAAAACCTTCGATGCAACTTTTCAACTATGCTGCTAATCGCATAAGCAAAGGATATCGTTCAATAAGAATTTTAACAGGATATTTCATGTAGAACTCTTACCTCACTGAATGTGAAAGTTATGTGTCGTTTCCCTTGATAACTGTGGAAAGAGTATAGTAATTATTGTTCTCCTTCTCCCCTGTGATGACTCAATAAAAGGGTCTTATCGGTCCATGAGCGCTGTCCGTGTGAAGAGAGAGTGCAGTCACACAATCACCATAAACACTAGGAGCTAAAAGCTAATCATCTCATTGACTTTCTTCCGTCCTTCAACCTTAAGACAACACTATGTAACACGTCCTCTTGTTTTCCACCTCAGTATTTTTGGTATTTGCTTCCCCTGATTTGCTCACTACATGCCTCTTTCCTCTTGAGTCTCCTCCGCAAAGGACTTTCTACTTGTTCATATTCCTTTTCTGTTCATCTTAGTAATGTGAGAGTAAAGTATTATCAATACATTCCTTCATCGCTCTCACCAGTAAACTTCAAAACTTTCTACCTTATGATTCTTAAGACTTTAACTTATTCCAAAGATGAGTAAGAGAACACCTTCATAACTAAATTGATGGTATCCTTTCCGGAACTTCTAATTACTTTGATTTTATGGATCAGCGATTAGTGTCATTTCTCTTTTTTAACATAGTTTCTTCCCGCCAGTAACCAGTATATCCTTCGCTTGTGATAAAACAACGTTTAGTGCCTCCATAGACTAAAATTTATTGTAAGTCACCGTAACATAGCTTGGTTGCCTCATTTACACTCCAGTATGATTAAATGTATCGGTGTTATTCTAATAGCGTATCTTTTATTTGATCTTTCACTGTTTAAACTATTATGACACATTGCTGAATTTTCAAACACGACTGACAAGCTCACCACTCAGAAGAGACACTGCCTCACTGAAATTATAATTTGGCTCACCTCTGTATTGATAAATGTTTAAAACCAGAGAGAGAGAGAGAGAGAGAGAGAGAGAGAGAGAGAGAGAGAGAGAGAGAGAGAGAGAGAGAGAGAGAGTACTGGGACTGTTCATGTTCATGCAACAACAACAACAACAACAACAACAACAACAATAATAATAATAATAATAATAATAATAATAATAATAATAATAATAATAATAATAACAATAATAATAATAATAATAATAATAATAATAATAATAATAATAATAATAATAATAATAATGAGCTGACATTACCATCAAGGAAATGTTAAAAGTTTATCACTGCTCCAAGACTTGCTCGTTAATGTATCTCGGAACTGTCTCCAAGGAGCGGATAAACACAAGCGGGATACAGCAACTAACTACCGTCGAAAGGTCACCTTTTCACTTTGGTACATGAACCAAACTGCTTAAAACTCACTGCAGTTTCGCAACAATACTATATTACATTAAATAATTGAAAAGTAAAATATTGTTGAAGATATTCAAATTGTCTACATCATTAGAAATTTTATATAACCTTCTAGTAGTTTAACAGAAAAATGTAAGTGCTCATGAATCTAAATTAAATTCGGTAACAATGCTACAACCTTCGTGCATCAAGAGATCCTCTCAAAACAAATCGTACAAAATCATTAAATCCAATCCAAAAGAATTATCAGAAATTTCCAATTAAGCAAAAACGCAGGCCACAAATTAACATCCCACACTATTTAGTCATTTAACTTACAGCGCTCTCATATACAAGTTATTCTAAGTTGCAAGGGAAAATAACGACAAATATTGGGAAGGAACTTTTAGTAGTTACCACACATATTATTTTGTATTAGCTACGGACTTATGTGGAAATTTAAAATTCAAAATGTTAGGAAAAACCTGAAGGTAAAAGAAAATAAATACATATAAAATTACTCATAGCTTTTGTGGTGCCTCTAAATGATCATGAGCATATAAATATTACCAAGTAAACTGACGGGAATTTTTAAATGAGAGAATGCTTTAAATTAAAACCTAAGAAAATAGTGAACATGAGCATGATTACGTTCAACGGTAAAACAACATATGATTGCATCAACTGTATTAATAAAACATGTACATGAGTGAAAAATGCACGAATTTTTATTTATTGATGTTTGCAGAAATCACTAGTATCCTGGTTTGAAGTCACTAGAATTAAATATCTGCGAGCTGCGTGATTATAGATGTAAAGAAGAATTACTTCTCGTCAGAGCTGTCGCCATGCACTCTCAGTGTTATTTTACTTTTCAAAAATTCTTTGCAAAGTTCTTCGGATCAGCAACCAAGACAGAACAAGAAATAATGGGTTCAAGCTTGAAAAAAAATTAGGTTTAAGAAAGAGATAGGAAGAAATTGGTTCTCAATTAGAGTGGTAGATGAATGGAATGGACTCAGTAATCAAGTTGTTAGTGCTAAGACATTAGGGGCGCTTTAAGAGAAGATTAGACGGATTTATGTATAGGGATGATAGGTGGAAATAGGTAGGTATGTTTCATACGGGGACTGCCACGTGTAAGCCTGGTGGCTTCTTCTAGCTTCCCTTATTTCCTATGTTATATATATATATATATATATATATATATATATATATATATATATATATATATATATATATATATATATATATATATATATATATATTTATATATATATGATATATAATATATATATCCTTGAATGCCCCCTCTCATTGATTTATGGAGTACTTACGCCACACACACACACACATAGACATACCTGCCGCTGACGTCACTCTCTCAGTTCTCAGTCACAGCCCACGCCTACAGCGTCATGTCCCATGTAGTCTGAGGATGAACACGATGTTATCGGCTTAGTTTTCTGCAAAGGAAAAGTGACGGGGAACCAAACCTACTCACAGTCCAATCTCAAGGCCTCTCCCATGCTGGCCAGCTTAGAATTTTCACTGCATCTTCGTGTCAGCATGCATGTGTTTTATTGGCTCACTCATTAAAATCTTATGTAGAACACCACGTGAGTACCCCGTGGCAGGCAGAGTCACTGGGTGGCACCGTCAGCATCAGTAATAGGAGCATCATCACCACCACCACCACTGCTGCCACCAGTAATCCAGCAGCAGCAGCAACAACCACAAACACACACACACACACACACACACACACACACACACACACACACACACACACACACCCACAAAGCTCGTATAAAAGACATGCTAATTGAGAACGTTATTCTTGAAATGAGTGAAGCTGTACTGCTAGAGGCTGTGGGTTCAGTGTACTCTACCCACCGCCGAAAGCCGCGCCCTCTGCCTCCATCTCCTCGTGTCCACGGCCAACACACTTGCTAGGTGTAAAAAATATTACTTTGCTGACTGACGAATACAACACTCATAACTGCTGGGTCGTGTCGCGCGGATGTTGAGAGTGAGGGGCATGAGGGGCGGTCATTGAGATGAGGCCACACATGAGGAGCGTCGCTACGCGCCGCCCCTGGGTACGTACTAAATGGTGAAGTTGTGACGTGCATGCTTGAGTTCATTATATATATATATATATATATATATATATATATATATATATATATATATATATATATATATATATATATATATATATATATATATATATATATATATATATATATATATATATATATATATATATATATATATATATATATATATATATATATATATATATATTATTTATCTATTTCTTTATTGTTTTATTCTTTTGTGGCAGACGAATCTATACTTCTAGGAACCCTCCAACTACATATTTGTCTGTCTGTTTCATTTCTACAGTAATGAGACCGACTTTGAGAATATAACACCATTCAGTGCTCGCTAACTCCCCTTAAACTATAATATGATTTTAGAAGACAAATGAAGCAAAGCAGGTATGGAGAGTACATTTACAACCAGACAATGCTCTTTTTGTCCCAACACTATGCACTTTCTGTGATTAGCACAATGGGGCACTGCAATTTTCCAACAAGGCATTTCGTCCACCACTGCTGTTAACAGGTCCCTAGTTTCAACTAATGTAAGCGTTGCGGATGGTGGCTACCTGAGGGAGTGAATACGAGAGTCACATGAATGCTTACGCTGCCTTTCAGTTGCCTTAACGACACGCAGACAACATGGTGGCAATATTCATCTAAACCGGGAGCCAAGCTGCGTCGCTTCGACTTCAGGGAGTAAATTTCCTTCTGGGTATTTGAGACTCAACCAAAGGAAGTATCAGGTACGTACTACAAGCGGTGTGTATATCATTCAGTCACCCTCGAGCCCTACCCACACGCAGACACTACATGAGGCACAAACTGATATTTACCCAGAATGGGTCTGTTGTCACAAGAGTCGACAGCTGGCATATGCATAACAACAACAAAAATAAGCATACAATCGAGAGAAAGCACACCACGCCAAAGTTGTTGTATGAAAACAAATGAAATGAGCTACTCTAGGAAATCTCCATATAATCAAGCATCTCATTTCCTCCAGTATTTACTCCTTTCCTCTTCCCTCTCCTCCTGGTACTGCTGCTGCTGCTGCTGCTACTGCTGCTGCTGGTGGTGCTGCAAGCTGCTGCTGGTGGTGCTGCAGCTGCAGCTGCTACTACAGTTGCTGCTGCTGCTGCTACTACTACTACTACTACTACTACTACTACTACTACTACTACTACTACTAAAACTGCTTTTTTTTTTTATGTAGGAGGGACACTGGCCAAGGGCAACAAAAATCCAATAAAAAGAAAAAAAGCCCACTCAGATGCCAGTCCCATAAAAGGGTCCAAATCGGTAGTCAAAAATTGGAGGATAAGTGCCTTGAAACCTCCCTCTTGAAGGAATTCAAGTCATAGGGAGGTGGAAATACAGAAGCAGGCAGGGAGTTCCAGTTTACCAGAGAAAGAGATGAATGATTGAGAACACTGGTTAACTCTTGCATTAGAGAGGTGGACAATATGGGTGAGAGAAAGAAGAAAGCCTTGTGCAGCGAGGCCGCGGGAGGAGGCGAGGCATAAGAATATAAGAACATAAGAAATAAGGGAAGCTGCAAGAAGCGACCAGGCTTACACGTGGCAGTCCCTTTATGAAATATACTTATCTATTTCCATCTATTATTCACATCCATAAACCTGTCTAATCTTCTCTTAAAGCTCCCTAATGTTCTAGCACTAACAACATGATTACTAAGTCCGTTCCACTCATCTACCACTCTATTTGTGAAACATTTTTTTTCCTATCTCCTTCCTAAACCTAAATTTTTCAAGCTTGAACCTGTTATTTTTGGTTGCTGATCCTAAGAATTTTGCTTACATCCCCCTTGTTATAACCCTTATACCACTTAAAGACTTCTATCAGGTCCCCTCTTAACCTACCTCTCTCTAAAGAATGTAAATTTAACAACTTCAATCTCGCCTCGTAAGGAATACTCTTCATGCAGTTACGAAGATCAGAAGAGCAGTTAGCATGGAGATAGCGGTAGAAGATAGCTAGAGATGCAATATTAAGGCGATGAGAGAGAGGCTAAAGACAGTCAGTTAAAGGGGAGGAGCTGATGAGACGAAAAGCTTTTGATTCCACTCTGTCTAGAGCAGCGGTATGAGTGGAACCCCCCAGACATGTGAAGCATACTCCATACATGGACGGATAAGGCCCTTGTACAGAGTTAGCAGCTGGGAGGGTGAGAAAAACTGGCGGAGACTTCTCAGAACACTTAACTTCATAGAAGCTGTTTTAGCTAGAGATGAGGTGTGAAGCTTCCAGTTTAGATTATAAGTAAAGGACAGATCGAGGATGTTCAGTGTAGAAGAGGGGGACAGTTGAGTGTCATTGAAGAAGAGGGGACAGTTGTCTGAAAGGTTGTGTCGAGTTGATAGATGGAGAAATTGAGGTTTTGAGGCATTGAACATTACCAATCTTGCTCTATCCCAATCAGAAATTTTACTACTACTACTGCTGTTGCTGTTGCTGCTGCAGCTACTACTACAGTAACTGCTGCTGCTACTACTACTACTACTACTACTACTGCTACTACTACTACTACTACTACTGTTGCTGCTGCAGCTGCTACTACAATTGCGGCTGCTGCTGCTGCTACAACTACTACTACTGCTGCTACTACTACTACTACTACTACTACTACTACTACTACTACTACTACTACTACTACTACTATTGTTGCTGCTGCAGCTGGTACTACTACTAAATTTACGAACATTATCATCTTATTATTAACTAAGCAGTCAAAGTTATAGATATAGTGATATATTTTCCATTGCATCAATGCTCCCTTTTTCTCACCCAATACACAGAAATGTTTAGTATTTTGTGGTCCCTTCCCTCCTGCTTTTCTTTTCCGTACCTAAATCCAAATAATTTTCATGACTTCATAAAAAAAATAGCCTCGTGATTAGGCCTTCCTGTAGCAGGTTAGTCATTACCTGCCATTTCATGTCATAAACACTCATCGTACCGATTCATGAGATAAACTATCTTCTAGCGCGGCGTTTTACAAGGCCTCACGTACCTCGCCAGTTAGGGCAAACTGGGTCTCACTGCAGACTTGAAGGAGCAGCAAAGGATGCACGACGGTGTTCCTGTGGCAACTTCTATTTAATTATGAAGTACAATTAACTGGAGAAATCCCACGATTATCATATATTTAGCACACACGGATTTCAGCCAGCACAGGACTCGACAGTCTTATCGAGTTCAAACTTCAGTGTTTCAATCGTTCAGTATGTTCCATCAAATAACTGCATTTTCGTAACTTGGAGGATTGCACCACACTCTCTTCACTTCAAGGCTCATTGGAGCTTGTGTTACTTCAGCAGAAAATAGTCTTTTCTGTAAAATGTTCACTCTTCATTTCACTATTTTTCCTCTGCACATGCAGCTGTTAGCGTCTCTTCCATGGTCCGTTTGACTTTCCGGGCAGAGTTTGATCAAGACCAGTTAGTGATATCTGCTGCGTTACTCCCTGATAAGCGGTGATAAGATTACTGATAGATAAAAGAGCAGGAGAGATTCGAGAGCATCGCCAGAGGAAAGATACACAAACCCTGATTCAACGTATGGAATGTGTGTCGTAATAAAACTTAATACCTAACACAGAGGATTTATGTTTTATCGTTAATCAAAGAATGAGATTTTCCTCAGGCGTGTGTTAACCGAACAGATGCACCGACAAGGTCTTCACAGGAGGAAGAGAAGCAGCCGCAAAGAACGATAGTGCCTCACCACTGTCCAAATCACGTTCGACATCTGATGAATACTTCAGTATTCATCAAATGAAACTCTTCCTTTGCTCTCGTTCATTACCTTCCCTTCACAAGTTATACTTCCAGAAAAACAAGTCTAATAGTTCTTCCACATGGCCATGGCCCTTCTATTTGACTCCTTGCACGCGTCCTGTACAAAGATACTCAAGCCAAATTAATTTTCAGTATGAAACTAAGCAGGAGGAGGCAGTACAGATTTATCGCTATGACTAAGAGATCTTTATTAAATGCGGGGAAGTGTTGCACACCTGCTGCTGACCTTCCACGTGGCTTATCTGCTTTTTTTTTTCTCCGTCTCAGTAACAGAACATAGTTGCATTCTGCATTCTGATGACAATCGCTCATCACTGACACTACACTATACACACTAGAAACATTTACACAATCTTAGCATCAAAATTTATACTCATGGCACATAATAATCCAACCATGAATGTTCCTAGGTCAGGTTATTCTACGATTATCAACATGAGGTGCCTTGGTACCTCGTCCAACTTTCAATATTTACGGCCCTAGATCTAATTTCTAGGGTGTGACCATCTCACTCCTCCCAAGCCTGACCTTCTGTTCCTCACTGAATCCCAGGATGTCTGAGGCTACTGATAACAAATTCTTCTCTGTTCCCTTCAACAGTTTTTTTTTTTTCATCTTTCTTCCCTGTTTCATCTGGGTGGCGTCACTGCCATCTCCTTCGCCACTAAAGCTCAACGCTCCTTTCTTACCTTTCCTGACAACATCGGATGTTTCAGGGCTTGTTCCTTCTTCACTTCCATTCTCTGACTATTTTATGCCTACTACTGAATTTCTTCTTAGTGAGGTTTTCTATGCACTCTCTGGCCTTGAATCCCAAAAGCCTTATGGCTCAACTAGAGTCCTTCCTATTGTTTTCCTTAATCGTGCTTGCTCTATCCATGGGTCTAATTCGTCCAGGTATGCAGTATTGCTCCCACATATGGGAGGTTCAACTCGCACAGTCCTCCTAAACAGGGTGGAATGTAAAGGTTTTCGTTTCATCGACTCCTCTCCTGGAAAATAAGATAGTCTGGAATCTCTTTCTCTAATCCACTGGATTGCTTGCTTGATTGATTGATTTATGTTATGGCGCCGCAACATCGCGGTCATATGGCGTCGCTTCGAAACTTTAAAAGCAATAAAGATTGCTGGTTAAAATAATATAAAAACAAAATTACAGAATGGTTAAAATATTAAAAATCACACAAAAAAAAAAGAAAAAAAAATGTACACATAAAAAAAGGAAATGGGATGAACCTTTAAAACCTTAAGTGCTAAAAATGAGAGGGTTGGTATGTTAATGTATTAATTAATCTGATTTAATTCTACTTAATTTAAATAGAGGGCGTACTGACCCCACTGACCCAGACCAATGTGTCTGGCGTTGTTCGTTACATGCCCAAGACACTGACTCTACTGACCCACGCCCCAAGACCCAGCATTGTTTGTCCCGTGTCTTCCTCACTTGGTTCCATGTTCTCCCACTGTAAGGATAAATTTCTGCCCAATACTATATTACTGATAAGATAAATAGAATATCAGTTAAAAGGTAATATATAAGTTGTTTAAAAGACCAGCCTTCTCCACAAATATAAGGGCATCATGTCCCGGGGAGAGAACCCTCTCTCCAAGTATCATCGATATCTGGAAAGTCCCATCCTCATCGCGACAATGGAAAAGATATAATTAGCTCCACCAGACTGGGACACTCCACTAGAAAGTGTCGCACTGTAAGGAGAACTAAACAGTCATCACAAAATGGTTGGGTTTCCCGGGACATGAGGTAACCATGAGTGAGACGTGTGTGCCCCGTCCGGAGACGGGCCAGTGCGGTCTCTGAGCGGCGCTCCTGCACATGGACATACGAGTATGTCCATGGACGGAAAGTTACAGAAGTTATCTCACCCATCTTAATGGTGGCAACCACATCTTCCCACCTACCCTGCCAATTGGCAAGAAAGAGCAACCCGAGTTGCTGCCGCTTTAGCCAGCCTATCGGCCTTCTCATTCCCCTGAACCATGTGCAGGGATCCAGCAAAATCCGACGTGGTAGCCTCTACGCTGTAAAAGGTAGAGCCACTCAAGAATCGATACAACAAGTGGGTGAAGGGAAGAAATGCACAACAGCAGAAAATGCTGAACTGCAGAAAGAACACTGGGAGAATCGTTAATATTGTAAAATATATAGTGGAAAGAGTAAAAATAGTTCTTAAAGGTTAAATACTGGCAGACAGCTCTGCTGTAAAAACAAAGGCAATATCGGAGGGGCTATCGCCTCGAGAGAATGAAGGAAAGATAACGACAAATCCAAGTCCACCTTCGGATTTTGCGCTGTCTGTAAATACGGGGATGGGGGTCGGAATGCGTGGAATAATGCACGGGACTCAAAATCGAGTAATAAGTTCTTATTAGGGATAGCAGGGCCGCAGACAAAAATGTCCGGGAATTGCCAGTAACCATCTCTAGGGAACTTACAGGGACATACAGAAACGGATGGTATATTTATTGCTACCATAGCAAATACAACCCTGAAACCAAAAGGTTTAGCGAAACTAAGGTGAGACACATAGTTAAGAACGTGAGTCACGGGAGACGGCCACACAAGAGAAGACGTTGGACTCTATACCAACACCTCAACAACAACGACTGGTGACGCAAGTCCAATGGAAGGGCACCAGTATCTACCAGTAAGCTAAAGATTGGGGATGAGCGGAACGCACCAGTTGCCAAACGAATACCGGCATGGTGCACCGAGTCCAACACACGAAGCCGAGCCTCAGTAGCAGAGGAATAAATCTCACAACCATATTCCAACTTAGAAAGAATAAGAGTTCGGTGCAAGAGAAGGAGGGTCTGTCTATCAGCTCCCCAAGAAGTATGAGCCAAGACCCTAAGGAGTGATACATGCTGCCTTAATATAACGAAGGAGAGGTACCCAAGTCAGGCGTTTGTCAAATATAAGTCCCAGGAAATTAGTTTCCTCCACACAAGAAATTATTCTCTCACATAGATATAGATCTGGGACAGGGGGTACAGCAGGAAGGCGGCGAAAAAATGTAAGGCTACAGTTTTCGAAGCCGGAAAACGAAATCCCCGAGTTGCAACCCAATGAGAAACCCTTTCAATTGCTACTGCAACTTCATCTCAATCAACATTGACAAGTTATTGACAAAATTGACAAGTTACCGACATATAAGCTTCCACGAACTCCTTCTGGAAGCACACCAATGGCACTGTTTATATCTACAGCAAAAAGTGTGACACTGAATATACTTCCTTGCGGCACACCATCCCCAAGTGGGAGAGCTTCAGACAGAACGCCCCCAGTCCGTACCCGTAAAAACACGATAGATAAAAACTGCTGTATAAAAATAGGGACTCAGCCACGGAGGCCGAACTCGAACAGACTGAGTAAAATGCCGTGGTACCAAGCTGTGTCATATGCTTTCTTCAAATCAAAAAAGACTGAGATGATGCTGTTTACTAGCGAATGCTTCACATATAGAAGACTCTAGAGATAACAAGAGCACCAGACGTAGATCTCATTTTCCTAAAACCGTACTGAACAGGCCACAAGGTTGCTTCTAATTCCATCTTTCTACTTCTGTTTTCATGCTTACCGTTCCTCTAAGTTTGTTTACTGCATGCCATCCCGCGGCCTTGCTGTTGAAGATTTTTATTCTGCCATGTCCTTATTATGTCCAGTATCTTCATTATTTCATCCCTTCCACTAGTAAACACTGTAATTCTCTCTGCCTGTTTCTGTTTTCCTTCTTCCCCCGATTTCAGTTGTTTCAAAACCTCTGTATTATTTTTCAACGTTTTGGATTATTTTATTTATTTATTTATTTATTTATTTATTTATTTATTTATTTATTTTATTTTATTTATTTTTTTTTTGTGTGTGTAATGGAAGGGGAGGATGGCATTATCATCGGGCCTTGTTTCTAGTCCTTTTTTTATGGTCTTGGTCTGAGTCCTTCACACACACACACACACACACACACACACACACACACACACACAATCATCCTATCGATCCATAACAAGTAAGGGCGAAAGGGGCGATTATACTCGTATAAAACTCAAGCAGATTAACCGAGACACTGTTGGCGGACACACAAAACAGCAGAAAGAATATTAAATCGTTACCGGCATTCCTGGTTTTTATGGGACAGAGTTAAATGTTCCTCAGGCAGGCATCGAGGAAGGCAAGGCACCCTGGATATTTACGCACCACTTGAGGCGCCCCACTCACGCACCGCCCACTCCATGCCGCTATAATGTAACCCGCGGAGAATTCAATATCGTAATGGCTATGTGCGTCTCAATCATTTGCCATAAAAGAGTTGCTTTATAAATATAAAGCTAATATCAGTTGATATTTCCAATCAAGGAGACACGTTTTACCCATTTTTGTAGAGCTTCTGAGCTGTTTAATTCAAATGTGTAATAATAATATAAGGTTTCTGCTCATGAAAATCCTCACTGCCTACGCACTAATGATATGTGTCAACGCACTGATGATATGAAGCCAACAGAGCGTGTTGTGCATGGGAGTCGTATGGAGAGTGCTTGCGATCACCTTGAAAGGTTCAGGAGAGTTAGAGAGATTGAATTCCTTTCATTCATGTAGTTTTGTGAAACGTTTTTCGTACCAAGTCTCCGAGTCTCTGAGGGAGTTATGAAAATGCTATTAAATAATCTAATGTAACTATCAGTCTTTTCTTCATCATGGTAAGTAGTCTCTCGCGTGTCACTAAGATGGACTTTACAACAAAATACATGTTTGGCGTTCCTCCTTCCTCATTGATCATTCATGACGTGCTCGTAGCTCATATTTCCTCCCCGCTCGATACTGACAGAACCTTCGATACTCACGCTGATCTGAACAAACTCATCAGTAGAGAAGCATAGTTTATATAGAATTTTATTGTTTTAAAATCCGAGGAAAGACTTTAATGATTTCACAAAAGAAGTATTTAATTCACTAGAATGCACCACTCGTACTGATGACTTTAGGCAACTATTCTCCCTCCTCCTTATCATTATCGTCATCTCCTTAATCTCATATCATAGTTATCAGTCATCACCATCATCATAAGAATCTTCAGCACAGCCCTCCTCTGATTCACTCCATTGTTGAAAAGTTGTGTGAATTTAAATGTCTCTGCAACTTTCTGCACGCACTTCACATCGCCTCACATTATCCACAACATACTGCCCTTTATTCCTTGCGAACTGAAGCACAGATCAGAAAGACTTAAAGGTTCGTTATGAGGCTCCTAAATTGCATGCTGCCGCACCTTTACGTCAGTTTGGTGCATAAATAAGTATAAATACCTTTATTAATGAGTTTGTTGCACTCCACACGCCTTGTCAAGGAAGTTCAGTGTATTATCTTTGACTATCACGAGGGAATAAATATTCGTTGGTTCCATCTGTTCTTGGTGATATCTCGCGTCTTGTCCGTGAACTCCAACAGGTGAATTCCCAGTGTTAAGTCCCCTAATGCATTCAGTCTTGGGGATTCCTCCGAGAACTCCGTAGCCTTCAGTTACTTTTCCGTGGAGGCGCTGTTTCTTTACTGAGAGGTTACACGATTCTTCATGCTAATTAACAGACATACTTCTCCCTCATCACCACTGTTAGCGTGCTCCTTCGTGCAGCTGTGAGTTTCCCCAGTATCTTGAGCGCGGTCAGATTACAAATGGCTTGATTTCGCTTAGTCACCTGATTTTAGCATTCTGTGAAAAGTTTATAGTTTGCTTCTATGATTATGCAATGAAATGTAGGAACCACCTGTCGGACTGAGGAGAGAAAGGGCGCTGCAAATACTGCCCGAGATGAGGAATGTCTTGTGTAATTCGTGACAGCATCAAACGAAATCAGGTCGACAGGTATGGCGGTGTTGCAAGGGAGAATTTTATTTTGTCTATCTGATTGCTTGCTTGTCTTTTGGTGATTACTGTCTAGGAGGCTCATAACAATCTCTCTCTCTCTCTCTCTCGAACAGCATTAAGGATGGTGGTTGTCAAGTGGAGCCACGTGATCGGCGCCTCCCAGCCACCAGGTGTTCTCCTTCAACAAAAGTGCTCAGACACGGTTGCGACTCCCTGGCTCCAGTGTTATCACAGGGAAAGCGCATACGGGGGTAATCGGACGGCTCCAGCGATAGCCTATCAGACAAGAGCCATTTATCACGATGATAAGATAACTATATATGTACTGTTTATGAGAACAAACGTATATTTCAAGATAGGGTTGATAAGGCTGTATTGTAAGGCGGCGAGGACTGAGGTGGCGCCGAAAGAATTGCCCAATGTGGTGACAACGAGGTGTCCCTGAGTGAGGCAGCGAATGGGTGCCCAAAGCAACAAATGCACACCTCTCGTCTTTCCGCCACCAGCAGGAGAAGACAGTACTGCAGTGTAGAGGGCGTCACCCGCCACGCCAAGCCAAGCCACGCCACGCCACGCCACGCTGCCACCTGTAATGACGCAGACGCTGATATCAAAAATTATGGCATCGAATAATTTCCGTGCATAACACTTATACACACACACACACACACACACACACACACACACACACACTTTACTGTACCATGTTCCCGCACTCCTCCTCTCGCTTTTGTCGTTATATTGAGGTCTTGTTCTTATCTGGACGAGAATTTCATTATTTTGCCTTCTACATTCCCTCTACAGAAGACATTAGGCCTACAGAGATATCCTGCTTTCTCTTGTCTATCGTTTCCTGTCTAAACCTACCACATAGCTATTTTCTGAGCAACTACAATGCTTCTTATAACTTGCTAGGGGTTCTGGCGAGTCTTGGTTGGCAGTGATTCTTACAATGGAAAGAAGCGTCTCTGGCTATATTACCGGGAAGGAGGAGTAGCGTCCTTGAGTCTGTTTATTCCATGATGCACACTCAAGATAGTTTCACGCGCATCTACTCGTAACAGGCGTGTATTGAGATGCCTCGTGTGATAACTGCCGGGGATGGATGGAAGACATTAAGGCATTGCTATCTCACTTGGCTCCGGGCATCAGGTTCTGGCGGCCGTCCGTAGTGTCAACCTTTGTTGTCTGTTGGGTGTTGTGGTGGTGACAGTCACTCTACTCTTTCCGGGCCATCACTGACTCCTGTTTCCTGTCATTGACCTCCTTTGTTTGATGCAGGAAAGACAATGTGACGGCTGTGAGGGTATGAAGCTGATATATTACCACCACTACTACTACTACTACTACTACTACTACTACTACTACTACTATTACTACTACTACTACTACTACTACTATACTACTACTATCACTACCACCACCACTATCACTACCACTACCACTATTACTACTAGTACTACTACTACTGCTGCTGCTGCTGCTACTGCTGCTGCTACTGCTGCTGCTGCTGCTGCTGCTGCTGCTGCTGCTGCTGCTGCTGCTGCTGCTACTACTACTACTACTACTACTACTACTACTACTACTACTACTACCACTATTACTACTACTACTATTGCTACTACTACTACTACTACTACTACTACTACTACTACTACTACTACCAATGCTGCTTCTCGTATAATATAAGCCTGTTATAAGACAATTTATATGTTGAATTTCGTATACGAGATGCTCAGTTTTATTTTTGCTCGGTGAATCAAAATGTACAGTTTAATCGTACGTTACTTTTACAGTTACAGCCTTCACAATTATGAGCTGCCAGTGCGGAGAATGAAAGACACGTCCATTGCTACTAGTATTCTTGCTGATGCTGGTGTATCACTGCATCACACAAGTACCTAATGTGAAAGAAAGCTGTTTGTATACATTCTTATCTCCTGAAGCTAAAATACACATTCATGTTTCTGTTACGTGAAATCACGACCATTAACTGCAACTAAAAGTTTAAAGGCAAATTTTTATACATTGTTTTTCTTAGGACATTTATAAACCCTGGGATCAGAGGTACGATCCTCATAGATTGTGAGATAATGTTTGTAAGTATTATGGATTACTGTATACTTTTCTCGCTTCATCCATTTATACGATTCCAGTAGCGCTTCATATACATTAGTATTCAACCTTCTTGTTTATAATATACTCGTATAGCGAAAATAAATGGAGTGACTGATAACGTTTCTACAACAACAACAACAACAACAACAACAAGTAGTAGTAGTAGTAGTAGTAGTAGTAGTAGTAGTAGTAGTAGTAGTAGTAGTAGTAGTTGCAGAGGTAGTATTGCAAGTACTACTACTACTATTACTACTACTACAACTACTACTATTACTACCACTTTTATTATTACTACTACTGCTGCTGCTTCTATTCCTCATGATTTTCGAAACAAGAAATAATAATCAGTTTTAGCATTACATGTAAAGCAATAACAGTTAAACTGCTCATAGAGAGAAAGGGAAACAAAGAGTGACGGCGATCCAAAGTTAAGTTGTTACACACACACACACGAAAGGTCAAGGCCAGGAACACTCCATGAGCACTCCTGCACCGCCGCAGGCTGGACTCTTTCCCCCCCTTCCAGCACCGCTTATTGGGGGGACAGCCGCCTTGTATTCTGTGTCGAGCGATGTCTGCCGCCGTGATGTTAAGGCTGCAGAAAGGTTATTAAATAGAACAACACATAATGCATGTTTTTTCCTCTTTCTCTCTTCCTCCTTCATCCAAGCGCCAGGTTCCTGTTTCATGACTTCAACAAAGTGAAATTTAATCATAACTTCTTTATTTTTAATTATGCACTCGTGCGAGCTATGTATGAAAGAGCAACATGCAAGGCGCCTTTACAGCATCCCTTCATCTCTTCCATATTACACTTTTTTATACGAAACGCGGCGCGTCTGGAAATGTGAAAATCTTCTGCAGAATTCTGACAACAGCGAGACAGTAACAAAGGGCAAATGAGTTCCTCCACTGAAGCCCGCCAGACAACTCGGACTCGGTGCAAGCTAGCGAGCGTGTCTTGTCTTTGCACTCGTGAGGGACGCGGCGGCGGCGGCGGCTGGACGAATGACTTAAAGGGCTCAGACGGAGATTAAGTCCCAGATACGCTCCATCCTAGGATGTGGCATGACTCGTTACCTAAACACAGAAGCAGATAAGAGAGAGATTGGGTAACTTAACAGAGGAAGGCACGTGAACTTTTCCGATTATGTTGTCGCATGTTTAGATGGACATGAAAACTGATTTCCATGGGACTAAACTGCTAATGTCAGGTTGCACGGCTAGAATTACATGCAGGAAGGCGCCATTTCCTTAATTAGTGGCGTCCGGACAAACACTTTTTGGACTGAGAGAATAAAATGATGCTGTTATTTCCACGGAAATCAAGTCACCGGCACAGTAAATTACGGCCAACACTCATACACAGTGGGAGGATGAAAGACGTGAGAGAGGAGTGTCGCGTCTTGTACTGTGAGGACGGACAGACTTGTATTTCGTCCACTACCACGTGGTGTGTTTTGCGCAACGATGTTCTCTGAGAGTGTCTGACATGCATCAACAACGGAAGAGATAACGAATGAAGATAATGTGTAACGCACGCTTAGACGAAAGAAAGATAACGGAGATTCTCAGAGATATAGATAGATAGATAAAGAGAGAGAGAGAGAGAGAGAGAGAGAGAGAGAGAGAGAGAGAGAGAGAGAGAGAGAGAGAGAGAGAGAGAGAGAGAGAGATACGTTTTACCTCTTAAGCCATAGCAGTTCATATGAAAAAGAATAAAAAAAAAAATATAATAAGACTGGGCTTTTATTAGGAGCCTCAAAAAGTTATATAAAGCTCATAGCATGGAATGGATTCTGGCTTTGGTACAATAAACCGATTTACTTTACAAGAACAAAAGAATAAAGAGAATTGACCTTGGTACAAAGAACAAAATTCACTTAAAGAACAAAGTTAAGTAAGAACTGACTATGGTACACTGAATCTACGTACAAGAAAAAAAAATGGTGAAAAAGAGAGAGAGAGAGAGAGAGAGAGAGAGAGAGAGAGAGAGAGAGAGAGAGAGAGAGAGAGAGAGAGAGAGAGAGCACAACTTCAAAAATCTACAAAGTTTTCAGAGAGGTAGAGGGGCATGAAATAAAAAATACAACTTTTTAAATGAGGTAGAGAAGAATACACTCAAAAAGTACAAAGTTCATAAGCAGGTAGAGAAGCAGACACCCTTAAAAATTTAAAGTTTCAACAGAGACAGAGAAACATGAAGTGAAAATCTAGCAAAGAACGAATGAAAAGGAAGTAAAGGTGAGAACATTCCCAAGCAAAGGTAATTATCATCATTACAACCGCCCCCACACACATGTAAATATCTTTTAAACTTAAACACATGCTTACAACTTACATTTCAGTTTTCTTGACTCACTCCTGCAACATTAACACAATTTCTCGGCCTCACCCTGACGACACCAGCTGTCCATCATGGCATCACTGAACCTTTGCCAGTTCGCTATTTACATATTTACGTCATCAATAACCCACAGCACTTCCATACTCCCCGATGCTTCTTCCTCAGCCGCGTCAGCACAAGCCTTCGAAAGCATGTCTATGAACTCAGCGGCTAATTTAGACGATCCATGAAAAGTTAGTGTGGCATCATTCACGACAATAGGTTACGTCAGTCAAGCGTCTAAACTTTCACGCTGCTCTTACTCTTCCCCCCACCATCGCGTTCCCCGCAACACAACCACAAATCTCTCTCTCTCTCTCTCTCTCTCTCTCTCTCTCTCTCTCTCTCTCTCTCTCTCTCTCTCTCTCCTGGTATCTGTTCTTCTCAATTATTCTCTGTCGCTCGTCTATGTTCGTCCGTCTCTCTCTCTCTCTCTCTCTCTCTCTCTCTCTCTCTCTCTCTCTCTCTCTCTCTCTCTCTCTCTCCCCCACCCAGCCACCCACACTCACACACACACACACACACACACATACACACATACACACACACACACACACACACAAACCACTCTCAAATTGAAGACAAGGATTAAATTCACATCACGCGATATCCACAGCCGAGTTCAAATGAATAAATCGTATCGCCAGATGGAATAAAAGACAACACGTTCAAATTTCAGAGCTTTGGACTCAGCCGGGAATAACAGACTGCTGCCATAGTACACATGCTGATGGCGGCAGTAGAGGAGCGTATGGTATTAAGACTATAATCCTCCTGTAGATGTGACAGTGTTGAAGGAGACAGCACAGTGTTCATTATTGCCCTCCGAGGAAGTCTACAACGAGGCAAGTGTGTGATGGCTATGAATCTGAATTCCCCAGTGTCGCAGTTCCCCTCGTGGCGTGCTGATAATTCTTCTCACTGTCTGTTAGTTGGTACAGCACGTACATTTTTAGCTGTTCTAATCTCTCCCCTCCCGCTCCCCCTTCCCCTCTTCTCTTCTTCCTCGACATTAAGCTCTTTTTTTCTTCTTTTTTACATCCACTAACAACTTCCTGGCTCATTTTTATCATTACTTGCCGCTGGCTATCTGTTTTCAGTCTCTCTGTTATTCCAGATTAATCTAATATTTCCCTCCGCTGCCTGACTTGATGCGACACAACGTGCTGATAGAGGGAGAAGTGAAACTACGCATAAATGTCGGCAGGTTGGAGAGAAGCCATGTACTGACTGACTCCTCCCTCCTCCCTCCTGCCTCTCCAGGACAAAGACTCCATGGGTTACATTCCCCAGACACAATACACACAGCATCATATCGCACTGTTGCGGAAACTGCCTTCGCTGCAGTGTGCGCCAGAAAGTGAAATATGCTGCCGTGAAAAAGACCGACAAAGCCGCTGAGTTAGGTGCCTCCGATCAACTTTCCGAAAAGCACATAACGAACGGGCTCCCGCTGTAGCGTTCGGATATTTCACGTCACGGAGTGGCGGTGTAGTTGTATTGAAAATGTAAATAATAAAAATTGCACTGTACCTGGAAACCACGTCGAACAGCCGGTGCTGGAACAGGAAACACCATCTGTGGGGAATGATAAAGAATTAGAAAAAGAGCGAGGCTGGAACGCAATCAACATGCCAAACCTTTACAGTAGATGGGTACGCCACTCTACTGTGCCCTAAAACACAGTATATTTCTGTTTCATAGCCTTTGTGATGCATTCCATGTTCTGATCGAGATACAATTAAACGCAAACATTAAAACGTGAGGAAAATACAAGGTTGGAGGAATTCGGGTTATCGGAGGCTAGGAGGACCACGACCAAACCTTGCTCTTCAATTATTCCACAGAGGAACATATACTTCTTTTAGAATAAAGACAAGCGAGATTCCCGCGGGGTAACGTGGGTCAGCAGAGAAACAATAGTAACTCCGCCAGTCAGTGTTCGCTATTTACGGTTCACAAAATCAAGCCTGCAGCATTAGCGTACACAACAGTACACTCTGACAACCCAGCGAGGCGTTCACGGGGAATGCTGTATCGGAAGAAAAGGGAAGAGGGAAAATAAGGGACAAACACTGAGTGCGTCGTCATCGATCATATGCGGAGGGGTCCTGCGAGTCGCGCCGCTCAGCCGGTGATAACAAGTGCATCGTAGCGTCTTATCGATTACTTCACCTGACGACGGACACCCAGGTGGCAAGCCCTCCCCTTCGCCCCACCCTCCCCAAGGTTTATGCCATACTCGGGTATACCTCTTGTCCTCTCCCTCGTGCACTGCTGTCAATATTTCATCACACCCTACACACACGCCCTATTTCGTCTCATTTATTCACAACTTCCCTTTCCTCTCCTTCGCACTTTCCTTCTTCTGCCGCAAACTCACTTCCAACCTGGATGCCTCGCTTCAAGAGAACACCATTCTGTTTCCGCAGCGTCCAATGAATAGTCGCGGCGCGTGTCTCGTGTCGTGTCAAGCGGCCTAATTTCCCTCCAACATGCTCCATGCACGTGAATATTGGTCTTCATCATGTTCTTTAGAAGGCGATAAGTCAGAGGAACCCTACAATCGCAATGGAGACGCCATCGCCATATACATGATCATAGGTCACAAGTAAACATTCAGTTCATGCAAAAAGAAAAAAAAAAAAAAAAAAACGCGTAAAAAATACATGCAGCAGAGACGTGGCGAGAGTAGAGTGGGAGAGGAACTTAAATATTTAACGTTTACATGTCGGCCCCGCGGGGTGTCGTGTCAAAGGAAAATTGCACCCTGGCACCTCTTCAGCCGACACAGGGGAGGCGACCAATCAGCTTCCACCACGCGCACTTTCCCGTTCATCGATTGGCTGCCGGCAACAAAACTGGTTGTAAGAGGCGGCGTGTGGTCACTCGGTTGCGGGAACGCGAGACTCCCGGAGGTGGGAGCGTGAGGTTCTTCGGGTGCCAATGGTAGGACAAGCATGACTACTAATAAAGCTAAAGGGATCCAGAGGAGAAGAGAGGGTGCTAAGGTAGGTGGGAAGGAGGGCACGCCAGCGAATAAGATACTCGTAAACAAGGCACTAGAGACAAGCAATTACGGGGGACAAGCACGCAGGAGATAAGAAGGGAAAAGCCAGGTGGCGTGATAATCCTGCAAGATAAAAATAACCACTCAGAGCGGGGCGAGTCTCCACGGCTGATGAGAAACAAGAACAGCTCGTGCAGAGAGGAGGCAGTGGATTGAATAGATTAACGCAGCTGAATCTACCTGAATCGTAATAACTAACAGAACGCTACCAGCCCACACACACACACACACACACACACACAGACACACACACACACACACACGTCACTCATACGAAAACTACACCCTCGTCTCGATTTTTGACACATTCCATCCACTTCCAGCGTCCCAATTCAGCCTGTCCCTCTCGCAATATCACTCCTGCCATCAGAATTTGGAATGGATTCTCCTTCAGCCCTCCACTCGTATTATTAGATTCAAGATTGGTTGGATTTGTCGCTCATCGGTCGCACATGTCACACGCTGTGCCGTCTCTTGCAAAGGTGCTGGAGTGAGGGGGGAACGAGGCTAGTGAGCCAGCACTTGACTACCAGGATAAGCGGGTAACTACGTTTGGGAGGGGGAGGAGGGAAGAGTGGACTGGGGGATGGGGGGCGAGGAGGGGGTGTTAATTACAGGAACACGCGAGGTACAGTTCTGTATAGTCGAGGCTATAAGATTCATGTGTGTGTGTGTGTGTGTGTGTGTGTGTGTGTGTGTGTGTGCACTTCCTTGTTTAGTCCGGTACAATGTCTTTCCTTCTGTCTGTCTGTCTATCTGTCTATCTGCCTGTCTACTTATCTGTGTCTGTCCTACGTTCAGTCGTCCGCACGCCTCTCTCTCTCTCTCTCTCTCTCTCTCTCTCTTGCTTGTGCCGTCGATCTGCGCCTGGAAGCTTGATGTCTGTTTGCTAGTACGATTATTTGTGAGACAGTCCATTAATGCAAGACATTCACAACACGCGAGGACACGATTAATAATATACTCTAAGTCTACCTAGCCGGAAGTAAGTCTTAATGCTTTATCCTTTACCGCTGTCCCTCCTCTGCTGCACACCCTCCCTATCTCTTTTTTTTTTTTTTTTCTGCTTGTTTTGTACTGTTTACTCTTGCACTTACCAAATTTTCCGCATTAAACTGTCTCTCTCTCAATTTACTTCACTTCATTCCTTTCCTTCGCATTAAACTCTCTCTCTCTCTCTCTCTCTCTCTCTCTCTCTCTCTCTCTCTCTCTCTCTCTCTCTCTCTCTCTCTCTCTCTCTCTCTCTCTCTCTCTCTCTCTCTCTTCTTCACTTCACTCCTTTCTCTCGCTCCTTGCCTCGTTCTCCCTCCTTCAGTAGGCGACCCCTGACCTTAGATACCGCGAGGACCTGACACAGCGTTCAGCACCTTCACCTTCCTGCTCTCGCGCACTGACGGATCTATACATACACATTCGTCACCGTCTTTTGTACCCGTAAAGAAAAGACCGGCAGATGTAGCACGTAGTTTGTCTGCCTGGCTACACTGGATGGGTTGTGACACATATACCTACACACACACACACACACACACACACACACACACACACACACATCTACGCAGTATCTCATGCATCCACATATTCTTAGATGTAAATGTTCATATATATTCAAGTTCCTGACATTGTTTTTGTCTGGCTCCGTTATTCCGTGTCTGTCTGTCTGTCTGTCTGTCTGTCTGTCTCTTACACACACATACACACAAAGAAATATACATACACACATACAGACAGACAGACAGACAGACAGACAGACAGACAGACACACACACACACACACACACACACACACACACACACACACACACAAGAAGTGAGTTGCTATGGCATATTCAGCGAAGCGGTGGGACTGCCTGGGTAACACACTCTCTCTCTCTCTCTCTCTCTCTCTCTCTCTCTCTCTCTCTCTCTCTCTCTCTGTCACACACACACACACACACACACACACACACACACACATACACACACACACACATACACATATCCTAGAAGTCAACGATTATTTCCTTCCTCTCATATTTTAGATTGTTTATTTTTAGAAGGTTGCATCACGCAACCACTACTGCGTGAGAAAAGGCACCGTCCACATTGACATTTTCTTAGAAGGAGAAGAATGATGTGGGTACTGATGCTGGCATCTTATATGAAAACAAAAGCTATGCGTACTGTTTTGTTTTTTCACATTATTATTATTATTATTATTATTATTATTATTATTATTATTATTATTATTATTATTATTATTATATACTATTATATACTACTACTACTACTACTACTACTACGACAATTACTAATACTTTTATCACCATCAGTACCAGCAGGAGCAGTAGTAGTATTAGTAGAAGTAGTGGTGGTTGTGGTGGTAGTAGTTGTAGCAGTAGTAATACCGCGTCTGTAACAATAGAAAGCAATGGAAGTGCCAGAATTCTTCATTCTAGTGTACAAAAGAAAACCGTGTTAATAATGCATCCAAAATTAAACCTTCAACAATTCTCGTCACACCCACAACAATTCATTTATTATCCAAAGGCATCCATTGTGTTGCGAGTCGTTATAGGATATCGATACGAGTTGTGTGCAGGCTGCAGCCGGTGGTGAGAAAGGGAAGGAGGGCAAGAACCTGACAGCAGCAGAGATGCATAGAGAGACCTGTAGGGAACTCACGCAAAGATGAACTAAGCCTTGGAGGAGCTGGTGCGGTCACAGTATTTCCTGAGCATCCTGCGCAAGAGACTGACGTTTGGAAATAAGCACGTCCTTTTTCGAAGTGAGATATGAAGGGAAGGTTCTAAAGGATACACAGGTGTTGAAGGTTCTTGCTTTGAGTGAAATACGGTTCTCTTTTTTTCTTTCAGCTTCGGGATTTATGAGTAAAGAGAAAATATTGATAATGTTAATCGTCATTGCGCAGGTGTGCAGCACAGGTGTGGTGTGGACGAGTCTTTCTCGCCAGCTTTAGAGCAACAAAGGACAAGTGTTGCACATCTATTGGGCCAGTCACCGTGTCCTTGCAGGCAGTGACGACACCCGCAGCTCCTCCCCACACGTGCCATCCCCCCATCCTCTCTCTCTCTCTCTCTCTCTCTCTCTCTCCCTCTCTCTCTCTCTCTCTCCTTCCTTCCTTATCGTCACATCTGCTTCCTCCCACGACATGACTCAACCAAACACCAAGTAAAATTGAATTTAATGTGCAGCTTATTAATAGCCTTAGTGCATGACAAATCTTCATTGTATAAAAGCACTGCTTCAGAGAGAGAGAGAGAGAGAGAGAGAGAGAGAGAGAGAGAGAGAGAGAGAGAGAGAGAGAGAGAGAGAGAGAGAGAGAGAGAGAGAGAGAGAGAGATTTAAACAGATACCAAAGAAATTTCAAGTATAACACCAAATAAATGAAATAAAAGGAACACAATCACGTAGAAAATTATGTACAAATGCCCAAATATTGATGTCGCGGCAAAGTCCAATAAATTTCATGACGATAAATCGAGTAGAAATCAATCTATGGGGCAATGAGCAGCTTTACATCAAGAGATCCACAAAGACTCCAGCAAAAGAACCAAATGGAAAAAAAACTGCCAGATCCTGTTTTTGTACGTCATTACTACTTTTGGACAACACTACGCAGCCGAATGCCGTCACGAGGGAGTCTCATGTGTAGCTCCCTGTATTCCTAACAAGCTGTATTGTGTTACCTGGTGCGCCCTGCAGGTAGTGGGTAGACTTGTTACTCCTTTCAACAATATTCACATCTTTCTCGAGTAACGGAGCAGTATTATATCGTCCACTATGCAAGACTTGTTATTCAGTTCTCCTTTTGTGTTTACTCTTCCCGTTCTTTTCCTCCTTCCTGGCAGACTCTGCAATACTCTGCCTTGGCCGAGTTTTAACCTTTCTGCTCTACTATATTTGTCTAGAATCTCTCTCTCTCTCTCTCTCTCTCTCTCTCTCTCTCTCTCTCTCTCTCTCTCTCTCTCTCTCTCTCTCTCTCTCTCTCTCTCTCTCTCTCTGTTGTGTGTGTGTGTGTGTGTGTGTGTGTGTGTGTGTGTGTGTGTGTGTGTGTGTGTGTGTGTGTGTGTGGGGTGAGTTAATATATATGCATAATGTGTGAGAATTAATGTACTGGAAACTGTGAACACCTGAGTTTCATTT
The DNA here is from genome assembly GCF_035594125.1 of Scylla paramamosain. NCBI lineage: Eukaryota > Metazoa > Arthropoda > Malacostraca > Decapoda > Portunidae > Scylla > Scylla paramamosain. The sequence goes on from NC_087154.1 coordinate 29,710,002, forward strand.
CCTACTCAAGTACAGATCAAATGCAAGTGTATTAATTAACTAGATACCAATATTCTAACAATTTCTAGGCCAATGAGATTCGTCTGTAACCATCTTCATCGCTTAAAATTCCTCTTTGTATATGTTGTATAGTTAAGGAGCCAAATCTGTATTGAATATTAAGGGAGATGTAATTAAACTATCCTGTATATTGGGTATTAACAATCTTGTTACAAGAGAGGACTATCAAGACTGCATACACTGGACAATCTTTTTGACTCTTGCTTTGGCCGGCTTATTTTCTATTTTATCTTTTTTTCTCTCTTCGCCAATCTTTCTGATATGTAACACATCCCAAAGAAGGTATTTCTATGAGTTCAACACAATTACAATTCACGCACGAAAACTAGAAACAGTGCAGCACCATCTTATGTCATTAATTTAAAGGATTCAGAAATCCTCATTCACAAATATGCATAAAATGACAGTCTAAATATAGGCCAACACTACAGCCAAGTGTGCTCTAAGGCTAAATTCTGTTGACCAAGGGCTAACAGTTACTTAGGAAATACTAGAGCAACTTTAGTCCGTTACTTACGATGCGAACTTATCCCAAAATCAATGAATCGCACCAACAATTTCCTTCACTAAATATTTATGAATGTCCGGCCACGCAGTATTCAACGAACCAGTTAGGTCATAATCTTGACATAATGTTGAGGAATGTGGCTAGATTTGATGAAAGAAACAATGTTTCTTTAATAATGGTTCTTTTATTTTTCCCAATATTGATGTTAAGGTGGATTGTTGACCTGAAATCCGAAGCACTACGAGGCTCGCTTCACACTGCCGGGGCGTCGACGGGAAAATTAATCGGAGCTGCCAAATATCCTTCCGAGAGACGGAACGCTGTTGCCACCATTTATGGAACAACAGCAACAGCGCTCCGTCTCACGGAAGGATATTTGGCAGCTACGATTAATTTTCCCGTCGAAGCAGTGACGTCACAATGACGTGATCCGTCCCCAGAGGGACGTGCGAAACGGGCAGTGTGAGGCGAGCACATACCACTGTTCAAAACGTTCAAAATAATATGGATGACGTCAGGAAGCAACCACGCCGTCGAGAGGAGTGGTGTTGTAAAGCAGGCAGGACTTGGATGTGTTTCCTTAAAAGTTTACAGTGCCCAGGTGTTTTACTTGATCCAGTCAATGTCCATTGTACAAATGTTACGCGTAGCGCTGTCACATTCTAGATAAAAAGGTTCTTAACCTGTAGTCCACTGAAGGTTAAGAACCCCTGATCTAGAAAAAATGCTTGGATTAAATCATATTGATTTTTTGTTTTTAAAGCAAGATTCTCGCCGCTCTGCATGACGTCATTCATTGTGACGTTGTAAGTGTAGGCAAATAATAATTGGCATTGAAGATAATTAACAATAGAAACAAGTTCACTACGAAACAGTTATTTCTACATGTTTCCCAGCTTTCTGTAGAAGAGGAAAAACATAATTCCTCTAGATATTATTTTAACATCTCAGATTTATAACAGTAAGCGCAACGGAGCCATAATACAATATGAACGATAGTTTTGTTTCCCAATACTTCATTGTTTGAGATACAGATAATTTTTCTAAGGATTAAATCTATTTATTATTTTCACTGGATTAAAAACTGACATCTCTGGAGTATAATTTGAATAAACTATCTGTTACATAAACAGATACATAAAGAAATATCTATCCGATAAAGATGCCAGATGTCGCCACTGTCCTACACTGTTGTAACACTGCTAAGGGCAACTGCGATTACTTAGAAATTCATCAAGGCAAGTGTGCTGCTTTCTGACCTATGTTTGACATTATCTTCATTAACATTACTGCCACGTAAGTAAGTACATGGGCACTACGCTTCACACCCATTCCCAACAGTGTCATCAATACTGCCATTGTTACCTTTATTTGAATTACTGTCACTCCACTTCTGTAACAGAGCTTAGGGATGGTTGAATTAAACCATCGTCTTAAACTCTAGTTTTTCATGCCTAAATAACACTTTTGAGGTGCAAGTTCAACAGCTCCTCAAAATCAAGAGTGTCTCGTTACGTGCTCTGTTAAGTATTCAAGGCACGTTCCGACCGTCAGCCTTGAGGTCGAGGCAGGAAACACCGACAATCCGCAACCAAATCTCTATAACCGAGCTTATTTTGATGCTTTGATGACTTCATTATAATATTTCTACTCCTATACGTACACATCTAAGCAATATGCTTTCGGCACATCACATATACTGCAGCACATACATCAATGTTATGTACTCGTACCTTCGACACAACATTACATATACCATCTGCTCCCTCACTCCGATTCAGTGTCAGTCTCAATACTGAACTATTCCATCTCGCAGTTTTCTGTTTCCCAGAATTCGAATACCTTCGATCATCCATCATCCCAAATCATCTCGATTACTATTTATTTATTCCCCTAAAGCGGGTTCCACTGGCGGCCTGTTGTGGTTGTCACGGGAATCCTGATCGACATCCGTGAAAGGCTTCACTGATATTCTAATTTACCTTTGAAGTATCAAGAGCGTATTGATTACGTGTGTGTGTGTGTGTGTGTGTGTGTGTGTGTGTGTGTGTGTGTGTGTGTGTGTGTGTGTGTGTGTGTGTACACACACACACACACACACACACACACACACACACACACACACACACACACACACAAACTTTCCTTTTTTTGGAAACACTATTGAATATTGTTTCTCTGGCAGGAAAACAATCTACTTTCAAAGTCTATTTATCTTTGCGTCCCAGACGGATCTGTTCCATCGATCACTCCCTCCCTCCATTATCGAAATTTATCTCAGCCTTACTTCATAGTGATAGTCTCATCCTACGTCTTTCTACTTCCTTCCTCTAAGTAAACTTTTCAGCAAGAACTCGAAAACATCATTTTCCATGATTTCAATGAAGGCTTTATGATCATCTGCCAGGCAAGTGTGCTCCAAATTCGTACAGTATCTCAATATATTAGCAAGACACGCTTCCAGAAAATCATTCCACAACTGCTCTTAAGTATCTCAGCAGGATTACATTACTTTCCTGTCAAACAAGTTCTAATAGAAGTTCGGATCTATTAGATTATTTCTCTCTCCCGCTCGCGTATTGATTTGAAGAGGAGGCCTCGTGTCCTTGGCAGGAATAGGCCTCCCAGATATGGATTTAAATCAGGCTTCATAATTTTATTTTCCACTCGTGCCATCGGCTTTTCAGCTTTATAGCCATTTACTATCTATATTGTAAGTTTGGCGCATTCCATTCCATTAACGTGAATTCTGATTTTATGAATTTACAAAAAAAAAAAAAAAAAAGTATTCCCTCACCATTATTTTTCAAGCCTTCCTGCACGAGACTTGCTTCACATTCGTATAATACCTTTTTGCATCATTTAAAATATAATGAACTGCCATCCAGCAATCCAATTAATTCCTACACTGTACTGAAAATCTCAAAAATATTCCTTCCCTCTCACGTATCCTTCCCCCACGAGCTGAGGACGTGCAGGAGTGAGAAGCGTCAGGTCACCTTTAAGAACCTAACATAATCTTGGGACTATGAGTGTTCTACTACAATTACTGCTGATGCTCCTCTTACTCCTAGAACTACCACTATACCACCACTACTACTACTACCACTCCTACTACTACCTACTACTGCTACAACTAATGGTGCTGGTACTACGAATGGCAAACACACATTGCTGTTTTCAGTCAATTCAACTCAGTGTAATACATGACAAGTTGAATTATTAACGTTAGCGAATAATTTGTTTCATTGTTGTTGGTGCTGCTATTATTATTATCAATGTATCACTGTTCTTGTTATTGTTGTTCTTGTTGTTGCTATTCTTGTTGTTGTTGTTATTATTATTATTATTATTATTATTATTATTGTTATTATTATTATTACTACTACTTTTACTACTATTATTATTATTACTACTACTATTACTACTAACTACTACTAGTGCTACTACTACTACTACTACTACTACTACTACTACTACTACTACTACTACTACTGCTACTACTGTTATTATCATCATAGCTGTTTTGTGTTATGTATTACACACAACATAATTCTATTTCAAGACCACTTACAACATTACTGGATGTTTACTGCGTTTTTGTTATTGTCATCATCATGGTTCGGCTTCGGTGTTATTCTAATCGTCGTGATAACTACGCGCAATGAGGCTGAGATCACATATCATGCTGAATAATTCATATGAAACAGACATGTACAGGCAGGAGTCAAGTCGAGCAACATTCACTCACAGATTGGATGATCCTTGTGGCACGATTGCTTACAAAAGAACATAAGTAAATAAGGGAAGCTGTAAGAAGCCATCAGGCCCATACGTTATAAGTACTTTTAATAAGCACGTGTACCCGAAGTGTCTCGTCATGGCTTTGATTCCCGGCCACTTCCTCTCTAGGTTGTGTTCTTAAACGTTTCAGGTCTTCATTAGAATTATTTTCAAAAGCCACAAAGACGATTAGTGTAGTTCTCAAGATGATTGTCCCTCACTGATAAAATGTAATAATTGTTAACTAATCCTAGAATTAGGAAAGCACTGCGACACACAACAATGAGTAGCACCAGAAGCAATGGGTGAAGTCTTTTTTAAGTATCTACAAGAATGTTAGCGATGAAAAAAAAATACATTTTGCAATTTCTTCCCAGTTCAAAGATTGGATGTGGCTGTAGAACAAGTAAAGATGTCTCAGAGTGACTGGTAATTAGGGAAAGATGTACCAAGTGGCAGTTAAGGGGTTAATAGTTTCATGAACTTCCACTAACACATGTGAAAAGTTGTCAGGATAAGACGAGGAAACGATTGAGAACCCAATCCATTCATTGTATCCGATTCACAAAACCTGGCGTTACTTAAATAGGGAAACGAACATCAGAATAACCATGCATGCCACACGACGGTCAACACAGACCACGGTGTCCAGTGACCATGAGAGGTGCTAAAAAGGAAGAACTAGGACTACCATGCATTAAAACATGGTGAACTAGATACAAGCAGTTAAGCCAAAGCGGCGTCCCAGTGGAGGCGGGCACACAGCGGGAAGTGCACCCTCTAACACTGTCCTTGGGTGTGGCACCTTAATTTCACCTAAATTTCAAACGCACGTACTCTCTCTCTCTCTCTCTCTCTCTCTCTCTCTCTCTCTTTCAAGCATGTCAACCATAAATAAAACTGCAATTCGATAGAACTTCAAAGAAATAAATGCCGGTTATGATTGCCTTCGTTAGTATTTTTTTTTAATGTAGGAGGGGCACCAGCCAAGGCTAACAAAACTGCAATAAAAAAAAAAGGTCCACTGAGGTGCCGGTCCCCTAGCAAAATCGAAAGCGTTAGTAAAAAATTGCAGATAGCTGTCTTGAAAGTCAAAGAAAGGTGGAAACTGAGAAACAGGCAGGGAGTTCCAGAGTTTACCAAAGAAAGGGATGAATGACTGGAAATACTGGTTAACTCTTACATTAAAGAGGTGGACAGAACAGAGGTGAGAGAAGGAACAAGGTCTTGTGCAACGAGGCTGCGAGAGGAGGGTAGGCATGCAGTTAGCAAGATCAGGGGAGCAGTAAGCATGAAAATAGCGGCAGATGATAGCAAGAGATGCAACATTGTGGCGATGAGAAAGAGGCTGAAGACAGTCACTTAGAGGAGAGGAGTTAATAAGACGAAAAGCTTTTGATTACACCCTCTCTCAAAGATCGGTATGAGTGGAACCCCATACATTAGAAGCATACTCCATACATCGGCGGATAAGACCCCTGTACAGAGTTAGCAGCTTGGTGAGGTGAGAAAAACTGCAGAGACGATTCAAAACGCATAGATTCATAGTAGCTGTTTTAGCTAGAGTTAAGATGTGAAGTTTCCAGTTTAGATTATAAGTAAAGGACAGACCGAGGGTGTTCAGTGTAGAAGAGAGGGATAGTTGAGTGTCATTAAAGAAGAGGTTGATGGAAGTTGTATGGAAGGTTGTGTTGACTTGATAAATGGTGGATTTGAGATTTTGAGGCATTGAACAATACTAAAGTTGCTCTGCCCCAATCAGAAATTTTAGAGAGACCAGAAGTCAGGTGTTCTGTGGTTTCCTTTCGTGAACTGTTTACTTCCTGAACGTTTGGAGGTCTACGAAAAGACATGGAAAAGTGCAGGATGGCATCATCAGCGTAGGAGTGGATAGGACAAGAAGTTTGGTTTAGAAAATCATTGATGAATAATATTAAATGAGTGGGTGATAGGACAGAACCCTGAAAATCATCACTGTTAATAGATTTAAGAGAAGAACAGTGACCGTCTACCACAGCAGCAATAGAATGGCTTGAAAGGAAACTTGATATGAAGTTGCAGAGAGAAGGATGGAAGCCATAGGAGGGTAGTTTGGAAATCAAAACTTTGTGGCAGAATCTATTAAAAGCTTTTGATGTCTAAGGCAATAGCAAAAGTTTCACCAAAATCTCTAAAAGAGGATGACCAAGACTCCAGCCAGAAGATCACCAGTAAAGCGGCCTTGACGGAACCCATACTGGCGATCACATAGAAGGTTGTGAAGTGATAGATGTTTAAGAATCTTCCTGTTGAAGGTAGATTAAAAGATTTTTGATAGGCAGGAAATTAAAGCAATAAGGCGGTAGTTTGAGGGATTAGTTTGAGAGTGACTCTGTAGTCGTAGCCAGATGGTGGAAAACTCGGACGATTCAAGAACGTGGGCACGAGAGCAGGTTAAATCATTGCGCACATAGATGCAACATCCAGCTTTGGATGATAGAAAATGAGGATATAGAAAGTAGGACGGAACAGAAAAAGGGCTACTGTCAGTTGCTTCAGACACCTGTGTTTCAGTGAGGACAAGATGAGGTTTAGTATAGGAGAGGTGGTGTTCTACAGATTGAAAAATTAGATCTTAGACCGCGAATGTTGCAGAAGTTAATGAAGAAAAGGTTGAGGGGGGGTATTAAGACACTTAATGTTGATACCAGAAGAGCAGTTCGATCTGGGGACATTTGTGGTCCCCTCCCCAGATGGGGACTCCGAGACTGGTGTTGGAGTTGCCATGATAATTTTGAATTTTGAGTGAAGGGTGTGTGTGTAATTAGGTGGGAGTAATTACCATTTCGGCAGGTGAGTTTCTGCGGATATTGTCAGAGGTTAAAGTACAGGTTACTCTAAGTGGAAAATGCTCTATGCACACATGTATTTTGAGGTGCTGTTTAGCTGTGGTAAGAAATTCAATTATGGCCTGGTAACAGATTCAACGGCCAGGCCAAGTCGGTAACCATGGTGGAAAAACACTCTTTCCATACACTCCACCTTATTTGAAGTTGCGCAATACAATCTGAACGTATTCAGTGTCACAATCTCGGAGGAAAACTGCGTATGACTGACTAGCAATCCACTCCTTGCTCGGGCAGACATGGTGCCACGCAAACTATCATTTTATTTGTCATTTATTATATCCATGCTGTCATTGTGTAATGTTTATCGGTAATCGGTATTGGTCCACTGTTGTCACTCGCCTCGATGCGGTATACTGTAAAGCTCCACATCTTGTAGAAATCATGACTGAAGTATTCACAATTTCAGATCCTCGCCATGGATGCCCACCTGACCCGGCCGCTGTATCTGTCGCCAGGCCACTCTTGAATTTTGAGCCACGGCTAAACGACGCCTCAAAATGCTTATGTGCATAGAACTTTTTCCACTTAGAATATAACCTGAACTTTAACCTCTGGCTATATCTGCAGAAACTCGTGTCACACCGTGTATGTAGTGTGTGTGTGTGTGTGTGTGTGTGTGTGTGTGTGTGTGTGTGTGTGTGTGTGTGTGTGTGTGTGTGTGTGTGTGTGTGTGTGTGTGTGTGTGTTTGTTTGTTTGTGTGTGTGTGTGTGTGTGTGTGTGTGTGTGTGTGTGTGTGTGTGTGTGTGTGTGTGTGTGTGTGTGTGTGTGTGTGTGTGTGTGTGTGTGTGTGTGTGTGTGTGTGTTGCATAAACTGAGTGGGTGGCTGCAGGTGGGTGTGGAGTGAATGAAAGAACATTTATTTTTATACTTAGGGTGGCGTAGAAAGACATGCAAGTCTGTGTGCGTCTGGACCCAATCCCCCCACCCCCTATCGTGTGTGTGTGTGTGTGTGTGTGTGTGTGTGTGTGTGTGTGTGTGTGTGTGTGTGTGTGTGTGTGTGTGTGTGTTCATCTTATTCTCAAGGCAAAACATGCATATGAGAGAGAGAGAGAGAGAGAGAGAGAGAGAGAGAGAGAGAGAGAGAGAGAGAGAGAGAGAGAGAGAGAGAGAGAGAGAGAGAGAGAGAGAGAGAGAGAATCAATCTTTTTACATATCCGTCACGTCTTGTTGCATCAGAGCGTCGTGTCCTGCAACGCAATCATCAGTCTGCCCGGAATATTAAACTCAAACTAAAATGCTACCCGGAAACAACACGCGGCTATGGATGAAGCAGCAGCAACAATAACCTTCGATGTCTTAACGAGAAATCTAATCTATATAGTTCACCTCACAAAAACTTACGGTGGTGATCCTGTTGGTTACGAATTCACATAAAACTCGTGATTAACGTTCCTGTCTTTTAGGAACTTCGTGGTTTCCCCTTCCCTCAAGATATGACCTGAAATGCCATATATCAGGATCAGCTTTCTTTCTTTCTTTCTTTCCCCAGTATTACCAGTTCTTCACATGCAGCACACAACAATTACCGTGATGGAGAACATGCATGGGAGTGATGATTTGCAGGTGCAATTATGGAAGTATGATAAGGTAAGATAACACACATAAATAACCGTCTGTCTGTTTTCTTGGATCATCACAACGCCACTACTCAACTAAGACTTCTTCCCGCAGTTTCTTTGAATAGTCAGTGTACTGTACTAATCTCTGCAAAGTTCTCTATGCAAGTTTGTTTATTTATTATATTTTCCCAGTCTCCCTTCTGGTCCACTCAGTGAGGATTTCGTTGCCTTTCCTGCCTCGTCCTCCAGCCATATATCTGGCTCATCCATAACAAACAAGTATAAATGGTTTACATGGATTCTCAAGGTCATCGATTACTTATTCTGTTGCACAAGCAGTCCTTGGCTGAGCGTTCCTTCGTCATCCTGCCAGTTATTTCTATTTGATTTTCGTTGCAAGGTTTTGGTTAATCTTGTTGTAGGTGCTTTACACAAATCATAATTAGGGCATGTACCAATACATTTTTTTCTTTGGCTTCACTAGTTTTTCGTTTCTTAGGCAACAGTATTAGCACTGCTTTTCGTGACATTTGCAGCGTAATGCCCCCTTTTTTTCATGTGTATGTGCAGTTTACGTATTTATATTTTTTGTATAGTAGTAATGAAGTTTTTTTTACTTCTATTCTTTATCAGGTTTTCAGTAGAGCTTGAATATATATTTTCTTATCTTGACACCAGTGAAATACTATCAGGATTTCATATGATCTACATCATTCGTCTTGACAT
>NC_087154.1:29722026-29727026 GCF_035594125.1 Scylla paramamosain
ACCTCCCTGCCGCAGCGCACCCACACACTTCCCCTTCAACCTGCCCTCCCTGCTCTCCCCTACCCTCCTTCTGTACTTGCTTCCCTCCCTCTCTCTAATGATCGACAATGCCATTACAAAAATCTAATGGCAAGAATTCCGCGTTCTTTCTTTTCTTTTTGTTTCTTTTCCTCAAGAGGCGCAGCAAAATGCCAGCTTCACGAGATTTGAAATTTGCTGAAAATCAAATACAGCTCCGACCTCGTGGAAATAGGAAGTAAAAAAATACAGCAACTGCGCCACGATCAACACTGGGGTAAGGTTTGGACTGCCTCATTTACATAGCATAAACACACACACACACACACACACACATACATGCACGCACGTGTGTGTACCGCCCCTCACACACACGCAGAAGAAAAAATGCAGATATAAAAGTGAAACTGAACCACCACCGCCACAACTACCACCGCCACCGCCACCACCACCACCACCACAACTACAACTACCACCACCACCACCAGCACCACCACCACAACTTCCACCGCCACCACCACCACCAATACTATCACTACCACTACCACTACTACTGATACTACTTCTACTGTTGTTGCTAGTACTACTGCTAAACTTCATACATTTAACCCCGCCCTACACAGCCACCAGTGAAAAACGCACCGATAAAATTATGCCAAAAAAGCTAAAAAAATGGCAAATATGAACCATCCTTATATGTAACCTGGAGTAAAATCGTCGTCTCTCATAAAACCCACGATTCCAGCCCATTTCATCCAATGCACGGCCTTCTGCCTCAGTGATCATCATATTATTTAAGTGTTATTGCTGTTGTTATTATCATAGTAACTGTTACTGATGAAAATAATAACAACAAAAACAATAATAATAACAATAATAATGATAATTATTACTACTACTACTACTACTACTACTACTACTATTATTATTATTATTATTATTATTATTATTATCATTATTATTATCATTATTATTATTATTACTATTATTATTATTATTATTATTATTAGTAGTAGTAGTAGTAGTAGCAGCATCAGTAGTAGCAGCAGCAGCAGCGGCAGCAACTGCAGTGGCGGTAGTATATAAAACTTTTACTTGGTACAAACCTTAACTCCATAAATTGCTATTATATGTGAGTTTCACCTGTATGGTCAACTACATTCCTTCATTGCATATGTGACATGTAATATACACCACTGTAATAAATGCTATCTGAAAAGTCGTGCCCAAATTTTATCCTTAAACTTTTAAAATGGTTGTAATTACACTTTTCCTGGATCCTATGGGCTGTAATAAGTGTAATTTACTCTTTGTATCCCAGTAAAAGTTGCCATTTTGTTGGTGTTCAAAGGTGAATTGTCCTCTTCATAATACACACACACACACACACACACACACACACACACACACACACACACACACACACACACACTAATTAGCTACATATTATAACCATACTCTTCCTCCTCATACTACTACTACTACTACTACTACTACTACTACTACTACTACTACTACTACTGCTCCTACTACTACTTTTTTATGCAAGAGGAATTCTGGCCAATGGAAACAAAAGGCAAAAAGCAATAAAATAACCCGCTGAAGATGTCAGTCCCAAAACAAAAATGTTATAAAGAATGTCCAAAAATTGGGAGTAGAGCTGATCTTCCTGATGCTGTTACTAATGCTACTACTACTACTACTACTACTACTACAACAACAACAACTACTACTACTACTACTACTACTACTACTACTACTACTTCTACTACAACAACAACAACAACTACTACTACTACTACTACTACTACTACTACTACTACTACTACTACTAGTACTACTACTACTACTGCTGTCATCACCACCATCGCCACAACCGCTGCAAAACAGTAGTCGCAAAACTCAAAAAAAAAAAAAAAAAAAAAAATCTAGATAAAAAGAGTTAAACATCAGATAAATAAAATATACGATATACGTAGAATGCATTCCGATTCGTATCCTTGTGTGTAACTGTCCGTAACCAATACCTTTATGTATCGACCACTGACGCGGATACACTGCGAAAAACTATCGTCACTCCAATAACGAAAAAAAAAATAAATAAATAAAAAAAAGAAATAAAAAAAATAAAGAGAAAGAAAAATATACAAAAATAAAGTCAAATAAGATAAATGAATAAATAAATAAAATAAAGAATAAGTACCTAAATTTCTTTTGTCACGGTATTTTTTATGATGTATTTCTTAAGACGTGCTGTTAATACTAAGAATCCCTCAGCACTATGTTCACCAATCAGCGCTAAGTGTTTAGCGTACAGGCAGTGTTTATACCATTCAGCCATAAGCCTTAGTCATTCATGCAGAGAGAGAGAGAGAGAGAGAGAGAGAGAGAGAGAGAGAGAGAGAGAGAGAGAGAGAGAGAGAGAGAGAGAGAGAAAGGCGGGGATAGGAGACCGACAAATGTCTTTCTTTGTCTATTTGTTTATATATGTGGATCTCTCTCTCTCTCTCTCTCTCTCTCTCTCTCTCTCTCTCTCTCTCTCTCTCTCTCTCTCTCTCACCCCCACCCCCACCCCCACCCCACACACGTCTCTTTTTGTATCCCATTACATTATGTTATGATTACCAGTATTTTTTTCCATCCTGCCGTTCACAGCCATGGAAGTGCAGCGCGGCAGGAGAAGAGGGAAGAAAAGAGCATGCGCAACACTAAATAAAAGAGAAGCACATAAACAGACACACGCACAACAAAAAAAGGGAACTATGTAGATATTTTTAAAGTGTATTACCTGGAATGATCTATACGGCGCTAAATATACATAGTTATGGATTTATCATAATTTCATACCACGCCGCGAGTCGGTATGCATACATTTTCCGCTTGTTCTTGTCATGAATTTTCCTTCCGCCTCTCTTTTTATTGGAACGCTTCCCACACTGCATTGTATTGTGTCTGATAATGGAAGAATAATCACCAAATTGCTACGTGTGTGTTGTCCGAGAGAGAGAGAGAGAGAGAGAGAGAGAGAGAGAGAGAGAGAGAGAGAGAGAGAGAGAGAGAGAGAGAGAGAGAGAGAGAGCACTGGTTCGCTTTGTCTGTCTCCCTGTGTTTCCGTGTGCCTGTACCTGCCCTAACTACATAATGACAAGTGCTGATTAAATTTCAAATCAGGGTACAAGGCAGCACATCATTTTCGTGATTTAGTGAGGAATAAAGTAAGGTGAATTTCACGTACCACTTTATGAAATGCCCCTCGTGAATGCTTTAGTGGTCCTCCATTTCACACTACTCCACTTCACACTCCACTTCACAACTGCACTTAATTTCACACGTCTACTTAAGGAATTGCCTTTGTTTTTTTCTCCCCCATGAATATTTAGTAATAATAACAATAATAATAATGATAATAAAAATAATATGATTTATTGTTGCTGCTATTATTACTGTTGTTGTTCGTGGTAGTGATGATAAAGATGACGTCGTTATTTCTTAATAAAGGGTAATATAGTGCATGAAACAAGGAGTAGTAGTAGTAGTAGTAGTAGTAGTAGTAGTAGTAGTAGTAATAGTAGTAGTAGTAGTAGTAGTAGCAGTAGTAATAGTAGTAATAGTAGCAGTAGTAGTAATGCTGCAGTACGTAGGCAAGGTGATAGTTGGTGATCGTGATAGTGAGAGTGTGATAGTAGTGGTAATGGTGATGTTCGTGGTGGTGGTGTTGGTAGTAGGGAAACTGGTGATCGAGGTGGTGTGGTGATGGAGGTGGTGATGATGGAGATGGTGGAGGTGATTGTGGTGGTGCCGATGGAGGTGGTGGTGATTATAGTGGTGGTGCCGGACGTGGTAATAGTGGTGATGATGGTGGTGCTCATGGTGCTGGTGTTATTGGTGATGGAAGTGGTGGTGGTGATGGAGGTGATGGTGGGGATTGTGGTGATAGTGGCACTGACAGTGGTGGTGGTGGTGGTGGTGGTGGCGATATTGGAGGTCTTGTTGTTGTTGATGGTGGTGGTGGTGGTGATGTTATAGTTGTTGGTGGTGATGTTGTTGTTGTTATTGTTGTTGTTGTTGTTGTCGTTGTTGTTGTTGTTGTTGTTGTTGTTGTCGTTGTTGTTGCTGTTGGTGGTGGTGGTGGCGGCGGCGGCGGCAGTTAAGTCGAACATTCGTGTTCTGGAAGTGCACTCGCCTGGAAGCGCAGGTGTTGTCCTCATTAGGGAGTTTCAGCCAACTTCCCAAAAGTTTCTGAAGTTATTTTGGATTATTATCTTGTTGCATGTCCGAGATTTTATGTCCTTGCTTGCATCATCTTTTCACTTCTAAGTAAAAGAAATTGTCATAATTGAAAAAAAAAAAAAAAAACGGATGCAATAGATCAGGTGAAAGGATTCAGCCCAACTGGCTTCTAGTGGAGGTATAAATTTAAAGACGCTGTCGCTGTTCCATTAACAGGGAAGGATCTCTGAGCTAATATTTTAAGGGGAAAAACGGCAGACCGAGTTGTCTCTCCATCAGAAGCTTAAAGCTTAACATGAAGGCTGACAGCATTAGAATGTAATTTTTACTCGCTAAGTTTGTGGCCAGAGCTATAAGATGCCAGGAGGCTCCACCGAGGTGCCGGAATGGGAACCCTGAGCCTCTCGGTGATGCAGTGCCGGCCTGACCTGCAGCCATACGCACAGCCGAGCAATTTCACGACGGCGGCAACTCACTAACGTCTTATTCACGCAGTGTGACTCACATCACTGCTTTCTCTCTGGGTGAGCCTGAGTCTCCTTTCAGCTGACTGGGTCATGGTTCACATCTAACTGTGACAGGTCATGCCAGTCCACGCGCTGCCTCACATGCACACGCTTCCGTCACGGCACGAGGTTATGTACAATAACATTAATAGTAAAAACACACTAACATCAAATTCGTTCATGCTTCAGATTCTTTTGTGATGATTTCAAATTATATAATATTTGTACTTGTGTCAAGTATTACAT
>NC_087154.1:29732026-29739526 GCF_035594125.1 Scylla paramamosain
GTGATTAAGCTCCCGGGGCGATAATTGGGTGAGAATGATGCTGTCCGTCGACCTTGGCTGGTTACGTTTCAAATGTTGGCTTGAGATTTCTGTTTCCTTATTTCATCCATTTATTTTTCTTTGCAGGGGCCTCGTGGAGTTACATCATTCACTGCCATTTGTAGGTTAATCTCCTGTTCTTTGAGATAATTGATAGGATTATAAAGACTGACGTCCATGGTAGCAATTGTGTCGTAATTGTGTCGGACAGTGAGTTTACATCAAGGTCGTGTGAGGAATAAACAAACACGTGGTTCCGCCTTTGTTAATATTTCTGGCACTGTGAAACTGCTGAGAGAGAGAGAGAGAGAGAGAGAGAGAGAGAGAGAGAGAGAGGAGAGAGAGAGAGAGAGAGAGAGAGAGAGAGAGGATAATCAGAGGACCATTTCTCTCTCATCCATCTACAGACAGTGGTGGTGTGGGCTGGGTTACCGGGTACTGTAACTACCGCACCAGCATCTCATCCCAGCAGCGCCAAGGCCCTTGGCACCACAACCACTACCACCACCACTACACATGAACAATACAGACAGCGTCACACTATGGAAAACCTTGATATACCATTCAGGGGTTTTGTGCACCGTTATGAAAACAAAGGGAAGGACCGAGTAACGCGCGTTTGCCAACCAACACATACGATAAAGCAAGAAACGCCTTACTCAGGACAAAGGATATGACGCGTGTTCATCTCTAGCCTTTGTTTGGTATTTCCTAGAATATTTTCTTCTCCCAGGGGATCACAGGAGGACGTGATGCGAAGTCAGGAACGGAAGAGACTCAATAGGATAAGGGATGACGTAACGAATTACCTGTCGTCTGCTGGGAAAAGAATAAAAAAAAAAAAAAAAAGGGGTGATTTAGCGGATTAGTCGTCTGCTAGTCAAATAAAATATGTACTCTTTGTATGATAGACTTAGAACAGACAGTTCCTCCCCTTCAGGGTGACACCAGTGGCAACCAGTGTCTGCTGCACGAGTCTGGCACACGTGAACGGTACTGTGAATTGCCTATTAATTCTCTAAGCACACATGAGGCCCGGCTGCGGTGCATAATAATCAAAGTACTTTCTTATAAAATAATACGCCACAGGAAGACAATGCTAAGCAATACAACAATACAGAGCTGGCAATTCATGAAATCTTCCTAAACAATTTCCGGAGTCATATGAATCAGCATTCCGGAAACAAATATTCACAGATTTTTCCGTCACAGTATTTTTTGGAGTAGTATTATGCAATTCTGACATGATTCATCAACTGATGTATCCCCATCTGTGAAATGCAAGCGCAGGATTAGAAAAAATATTATTCGTCGGTACTGTCACATATGTACATCTAACAAGGGACAGACGTGCCTAAGAAAAATAATTGGAGATGTAAATAATATAGTTAATACTGTGTTATTTAGAGCAATAACAGACATCTCAGTCAAACAATATGCAACTGTATCAGATCTTGTCTCTGCCCCAACAATGACTCACCCACTCAGAGGCTAGACCTGCAATGCTAAGTGGTGAAATATGTTAGGAATAAATTTTACTAACAGCAATACGGACTGAGGCAGAGACAATACTTATCTTAATTTGCAGCATAAACCAAATATATTAAGACATGCAGTTTCAATGCCATGCAAATAAATTCCCTGGAAGAGCAACATTAATGCGCGCAGTTCATCTTTTGACATTCAGATCGCAACTTTGTGTACAAGTAAAAGAATGTTCATGATGCAACGCCCAGTGTCCCATTTTACTTTCTTATTAACGAAGCATATCATCTACTGAAGTGTTGTGAAGCAATAAATGACGTCACAGTTTTACACTAAGTGAAGGGAAATCATGGTAATTCAGAGAGAGAGAGAGAGAGAGAGAGAGAGAGAGAGAGAGAGAGAGAGAGAGAGAGTGTGTGTGTGTGTGTGTGTGTGTGTGTGTGTGTGTGTGTGTGTGTGTGTGTGTGTGTGTGTGTGTGTGTGTGTGTCCCGGACTGCAATGGTGACATCTTGTGGTTCGCTCAAGACACACACACACACACACACACACACACACACACACACACACACACACCTTTCATACCAGACTTATTAGCTTAATAGCTTAACAAATAATAAAAAAAAAAATAACGAAAATAAAGAACACATTAGCTTTACACAGAAGCCGCCATGTTTTAGGTAAGTAATGTGTAGTTTCAGATTTAGCTCAATTTTTATTTGTAAACCTGATGAAGCACTATTTCCATGACGGCAATTATTTCCAGTTCAGAGTCTGATCTAATAAGTTCTGATTCGTTGATTCATTGAGTGGATCGGAATTCCAATCTATTTACGTGTGAACATTGGTGATCAGAAGCAATGCAGTAGCATTCACTGACTCATGGAATTCGGTGGCCTGATATCGAACCTTCAGTTACGGTGTGACGTTTTCGTTATCTATTTGTATCCATTAAAGAAGTTGATAACGTAATCCTGATGTAAATATGAACAGCTGTTATATATATATATATATATATATATATATATATATATATATATATATATATATATATATATATATATATATATATATATATATATATATATATATATATATATATATATATATATATATATATATATATAAAGAACACATTTCGTATGAAAAAAGCTAAAAGTCTGTATCTCATGTCCTGCTACCATAGACCACGAATTTTTCAATCATTCCTCGTGTGTGTGTGTGTGTGTGTGTGTGTGTGTGTGTGTGTGTGTGTGTGTGTGTGTGTGTGTGTGTGTGTTCCAGCAAGCAAAACAACACATACACACACACACACACACACACACACACACACACACACACACACACACACACACACACACACACACACACGAGGAATGATTGAAAAATTCGTGGCATATAGTAGCAGGACATGAGATACAGACTTTTAGCTTTTTTCAAATGTAGTCTTTTTATAACCCTGTATAAGAATTTTTAAGCCTCTAACGTAATATTTTTTTGTTTTTACAAATAAATGATTTACGAACAGAAAGTTATTGTGGAGAAAATGGACAAATTGGTCATCGGGTAGTCAGTCAGTACCTCCACATCAAGGGCTTAACTCCAAAGGAAATTCACGAGGACATAGTGGCTACTCTACAAGACAATGCTCCTTCATACAGCATGATTAGAAAGTGGGCAACTGATTTCAAACGGGGCAGGGACAGCCTGGAAGATGACCCTCGGCTTGCCACTGTCTCCACTGAAGAAATCATTGACAAAATCCATGACATGTTGCCCACAGATCGGCGTTTCACTGCACGTTATATTGCGATAGAGTTGGGCATCTCTCAGCAACGTGTTCATGCAATTATCCACAACCATCTTGAAATGACGAAGGTCTCAGCTCGATGATTGCCAAAACTTCTTGGTCCTGATCAGAAGCGGCTGCGGTGCAGCATGTCAAAGAACAATATTGCCATTTTTTATGCTGATCCAGAAAGATTTATCCTGCGATTTGTGACCATGGATGAGCTTTGGGTTCACCACTTCCAGCCTGAGTCGAAAGAACAATCAAAACAATGGAAGCATCATGGATCTCCATCTCCAAAGAAAGCCACGTCAGTGATCTCTGCAGGGAAGGTAATGGATTCCCGTTTTTTTTAGAATTCTGAGGGGATGCTACTGGTGGATTATCTGACAAAGGGTCAGTCTATTACTGGACCATACTACGCCACCCTCTTAAGGAAGCTGCAAGAGAAGAGTAAGAAAAATCGTCACGGAAAACTGTCATTAGGAGTGTTTGTCCATCAGGATAATGCGCCAAGACACAAATCCGTGGCTCTTGCTACTAATCATAATTGCAGCTTCCAACTCGTTCAACATCCGCCCTATTCACCTGATTTGGTTCCCTCAGACTACTACCTATTCCTCTAAGATAAAAAAGAGTTCAGCGGTCAACATTTCGATACGGATAATGACGTTATGAATGGCGTAGTGGTGTATTTAGAGGACTAAGGCTCAAGCTTCTACGAAGAGGGAATCCGTAAGTTCCACGACCGTAGGAATAAGTGTGTAAACTTGCAAGGAGACTACGTTGAAAAATAAATGTATCAATTTGTCATAAAATACATTTTTGTACCTTAAGCCACGAATTTTCAATCACTCTCCGTATATATATATACTCGTATATATATATATATATATATATATATATATATATATATATATATATATATATATATATATATATATATATATATATATATATATATATATATATATATATATATATATATAAAATCTCTCTCTCTCTCTCTCTCTCTCTCTCTCTCTCTCTCTCTCTCTCTCTCTCTCTCTCTCTATATATATATATATATATATATATATATATATATATATATATATATATATTCATTAAATGTGATAGGTAGGTCAGCATTTAATATTTTATTTAAGATATTTTCTTTATATCTAACAAGAGTCTTATTCTCTTTTGAAATTTGGTTGACTTCGCCGTAGCCAGTCATGCTTGCTATATCGCGATTTCGGGTTCCTTAACCCTTCCTCAGTAGTTGTGGAATGACTGGACAGTTTATTCAAGAAAGCAAGATTGCAAAGGAGCAAGGAGGGGCTACAAGGGTGGGGGGGAGATAAATACAGCATAGAAAAATAGAAATACAGAAAAGAGTAAAGAAAAGTTTCGGGTGATCCGGGTTGTTCTTTTTATAGTGCATATATGCGAGAACAATTATGGAAATTATAAGTACAAAAGTACATTGGAAAAATAGGAGATGCTTCACAGCTTAATATATCTTAACCTAATGCTGTATTCTTATGATAAGGGGAAAACTTTATTTTTTACAATGGTACATAGGTTTCGTATACATTATATTTACAAAGGTTTCAGATTCAGATTATGGCATAGACATAGACATAGTTTCATCATGCAGGATATTGATACATAGCTATAGATGACGTTTTCATCATGTATACAGAGGTTCGGGTTCATCTTCCTGTAGATCTTTCACTGACCATCTTGGTAAAACAAGCCCTCGTCTTTGCTGTACTACGTGACCTAACCAACTGTTGCTGCATCCTCCTTATACGTACCTTCGTGACACTCTTGGTGACACGCCCAACTTTCTCGATCTTTCCTTAACCAACCTCTATTACTTAGTTTATTTTGCCAAACTGTTCTCTCCGTCGAGCTCCTTAGATCACGATCTTGTTTTCTATCTTATCCTATAGTTCCAGTGTCGCTTCTGGACACATCGCGTCGGTGGCACTCCTGGCATTATGCTTCTGCCAAGCAAGAAGACGAGGTGGCACGATTAGGATTTTTCGTGTCAGAGGTCCACCTCTGTGCATACCACCTAACTGAGGTCTGTGGAATGAATATCCTCATGCCTCTAGCATGAGGATATTTATTCCACAGACTTTACCATATTTTCCTGAAACCCATGCCCTTTTTATTTGTTTATCTATCTATTTTTTTTTTTAATCATCTCATATCTGTCCTTTAACTTGCCAAAACTTTTTTCTTTAGTAAGAATGATAAGAATCTTATTAAATGCTCTTCTCCGTGATTTCTGGCACCCGGCCAAAAATATTTACAATCTTTCTTTTTATCTTTCCCTTTTCTATTATATCCAGATGACATCACTGCCCTTTCTATCTCTAAAGCTGAGCTCTTCTCTCGAAACAACTCAGAATTGGAGGAATGAAATCTTCCAACTCCAACAACATCAAAAGGAATGTTTTGCGCGTGGCGTCCCAAAATACCGGTTCACTACAGTGGTATGTAAATCTGCATCAGTATCATAACTATATTTTTAAGTTGGAAATTCATTTGCGTTTAGATGCATACATGAATGTGGCTCATCAACGTCAACGCCTCATTACTGCCCAGTTCTCGTTCCAGCGCGAACATTTCTTGTTATGAACATTCTGTTAAATGAGACGACGCACTAACACTTCAAATAAAACTGCAATTGATGTCTTTTATATTAAATATAGGTAGGCTTTTAGGTACTAATTGGTTTGTGGGCACTGGCACGACCGACGGTTTTTGCCTAAATTGCTATGCTGATCACTTCACTATCTCGCAAATGAATAATAACACCGATACAAGTTTTCGTTCCTATCACATGTTTTGAGAGCGAGTGGCTGTGAGGAATGAATGTACAGGATAAGCTTAGATGAGCTGTGATCATGCTAGGTCATATCATAATAAGAATTCTTGTTCACAGCAAAAAAAAAAAAAAATAAAAATAAATAAATAAAATAAAAAAAAAAATAAATAAATAAAATAAAAATAAAGATACAGATTGATTGATAGCCAGCGGTTGTTTTATCCCAACCTCTACCCATTCCCTCAAAAAAGAGATGTAAGAGTGAAACTAAAAGTGAAACATATAAAGATCTTTCATTAAAAAGAAAAAAATAAATCAAAATCGGTAAACATCTTATGACCAAAATGAAGCAGTTTCTGTTGAGTCTCAGTCATTAATACCAACCATCTACGTATACACATCAAGCCTTTACTGGTCACAACACTTGCACACTCTCAGCTTGACGGACGAAAACAATCGCAACTGATCTGCAGCACGTAAACACACGAATCTCTACATGCACATCAACGAACGCAATTCAAGGCCGCAACACCACAGAAGACACCAAGTAAAACGCACCGCAATAAAGGAAGGACACAGGATAATTTCTGCGTGCTCCGGAGGCCTGGAGAGGTTAGGAAAGATTCGCGTAGAGGGACTTGGAAACACAAAGCAGTAAGAACAGACAGGAAATGAGAGAGAGAGAGAGAGAGAGAGAGAGAGAGAGAGAGAGAGAGAGAGAGAGAGAGAGAGAGAGAGAGAGAGAGAGAGAGAGAGAGAGTGGTAATTCGAAGCTTCGAACTGGTGAAAAAAAAAGTCGAGGAGTTGCCAGACTTGCATCTTGCCTCTGACCTTCACGAATAGCTGGCAGCAGAAGACAACGAAACAATTCATTGCTCAATAACAAGGCTCGTACAGCTGTTATTTTTTCTTCTTGTGCTATTGTAATAATTCTGACACCAATGATTGTCCTCAGGTGAGTTTTTTTTTCAAATATTAACGTAAATACAACTGGAACTCAGCAGTTGCGAAGGCCTACCAATAAAAATACCAACAGCGACATGGAACTAATTAATATTTTTGTTTGCTTCTTATGCCACTGTGCGAATTCTGACCTCAATCAATCTCTGCTGATTATTTAATTTATATTTAAAGAATGTTAACGTAAGAACTCAGCATTTGCGAAAGACTTAGCAACGAAAATACCAATAGAGACATGTAAGAAGAGAGAGAGAGAGAGAGAGAGAGAGATGCAACGGTGAGCATTCTGATCCAAAGCAATTCCCTAGAAAGCTTCTGGCCCGCTTCGTAAAACTCACGGTTAAATGCTGCAAATAATACATAAATCATTAAGGCAATATTGTAAACTGTTTTGTATCTACGTAA
>NC_087154.1:29742026-29754526 GCF_035594125.1 Scylla paramamosain
TCTATAAAGAAGGGAGGTTAAAAAAATAGATTTTGCAATTTCTACCCAGTTTAAAGATTGGAGTGGCTGTAGGATAACTAGACATGTCTTACAGTGATTAGTGATTAAGGAATAGTGTTAGGGTTAATGGTAGAACAATGTGCTGCACTTACTTCTACTGTGTTAAACATTTTCCCTTAATCTTAAGTCCTTGTCAAGGTATATACCTTTCTTAAGGTTATCAGTGTCATGGTAGTATTGTCTGATGCACTTACTTCCATTCTGCTTTGCGTTTTGCCTCTCTATAACTTGCAGACACTCATCTTCCAACACTTGTCACCGGAGAGACTGTCAAGGGACTTAAGATTAAAGACGCTAAATACCATGACTTCATTTTGTTAATGTTATTTTCTAAACGAAAATAAACTTCACAGTAAACAGGGATTAGTGGTGCGGGTTAATTAAATATTTACCACGACCCCACCATGGTAATGTTTTCTAAGTGAGGGCAAACTTTAGAGTAATGATAATAATGCAGATACAAACAGTGCCATAGGAAATAGTGAAGGAGATTCCCGGCACAGGATTCTCATTAATTCTGGGACACTAAGGCATATGAAATTATGCCACCTCAGCTCCTTGCACCACTCAGGGCTGACGTGTTCAAGTTACTATTTTTATTCGCTCTCTTCCAACTGCGCCATTCCACGAACTTAGGAATTGACGCTACTTAAGACATTAATTTATGAATAAATACAGAAATAGACAATGTATGCTCATGACAATTTATGTATGTGCATACATACATACGTACATATTAACATTCTCTTGCTACGTAAATATAATCATTCATGCATATACAGAGAAATATATACACACGTGCATGCATACATACATACATACATACAAAAAGTTGTTCGTTTCCACTCCATGTAAGATATTAAAATTCAACATCCATGATTTTCAATTGTCATTCCTTTAAAATTTTCAATATATTTCTTAGTTGGACTTAATATTTTTCGATTGTATTCATCATCATTATCAGTATAATTTCTTTTACGGGTTTCTCATCATAATTCATGCCCACAATGAACACGATCTACATAAAGTTCATTCCTCTGACTTTTCAGTATATTCCATCTTGGCAGAGTACTTTTAGTTCATGTTTATTACCATTAACACTATCTTTATTGCCATTTTGTTTTATATAGTAGATTAATATTTTTGACAATCAACATCATCTGCATTGACTTTTCTTCGTCACTCCATCGTCTTCAGAACAGAACTTTTTTCATCACAAAAACATAAGGACATAAGAAAATATGGGAAGTTGTAAGAAGCCATCAGGCCCACACGTGGCAGACCCTGTATGAAACCTGTTTCCACTGAACCCCCTCACTCGTAAATATATGTAGTTTTCTTTTAAAACTCCCTAATGACTCACCACTAACAACCTGGTCATGGGAAAAGAGGAACGTAAGGTACACTGCAAGATTCCAGTAAACACCCGGGTGGTAATCTCGGAGCCCCACAACACATGCTCTTGTCCCTCCCGTCAGGTGTATGAGCATATTAAGCATTCAGTTTTCTTCTAATTCTCTCCACATCGTTTACATAGATAGCCACTGATAGCTTTAACCCAGATCTGCCTCGCACTGTTACTCTTCCCGCGGTCATTCCTCGTATGAACTTATGCAGTGGCTCCGAACAATGCGTGTATACTGTACGTGAACCAGTATAATCTTCCAACCTGTTATTATTTGTTATTGTTTCTTTTTGCTCTTAAATTTTCTGTACAATTTGAACTCTCTTCTCTGGATTATTATTCATCATTTTTTTTTTCGAGAGTAGTAAAATAGAGATTTTTATCTTCTCCCTTTTTTTTGTGTGTGTGTCTTCTTCGAGGGGGAAAAAAATAAACATCCTATTTTTATTCCTCAAAACATGAAGGGTAGGAGGAGATCCGTTTTTGGCTTGGCGTACAGGTGTGCCTTGTAACACCTGCACAGACTCGTTAGTTTACACACCTTTGTAGGAATAAACATGTGTGCTGAAATTATTGATTTCCATGACCTCCATTTAGGTTATGCTTTCATTCTGTTGTCACGTGCGGTCTGTAACATGAACTATTAAAGCAAATTACATCTTTTTGTTGGTTTATTGATTTCATTGGTTTCATATTTTATTTATTTATATCATTTGCTTTTGTTTATCCTACATCACGGGGATATTTTTGTTACTATTGCTATCCCCCCACAACCCATCTCTCTCTCTCTCTCTCTCTCTCTCTCTCTCTCTCTCTCTCTCTCTCTCTCTCTCTCTCTCTCTCTCTCTCTAACATTCACATCACATCTACGGACAAGCAAAAGTACCTAAACTGTCTCCTGTCACTGTCACCTATCGCCTTTTTAGCTATACACACTGCCGGCACCTGAATACAAAAGCACCACAGCTCGGTTATGCTCAGGTAATGTTGGACCTACAGATTATATGATGGTACGGGAGAAGGTGGTGGTTGTTGTCCATAAGGAAAGGTAAGGAGCGGCTGGCGGCATGAACTGTTACTTTCTTTGAGCTCAATAACGATAGTGACATCTGGTTCATGAAAAGTTCTTATCTGTCATGAGAGGAACAGGCCTTATTACTTGTCAGGTGATTAACTATACAGATGTGAAATTGTTTAGACCGTATCTCTCACATCAGTTACTCGTCAGGTGAATAACTGTAAAGGTAAACTAAGATATGAGATTGTTTAGATGGTACCTCTCATATTAGTAGTAGCAACAGGTTTTAGGGCAACAAAAAATTCGTAAAAAAGGCTCACTTAAGTGCCAGTCCCCAAAGCGAGGTTAAAAAATAATAATTGAGTATTGGAGGATAAGTGTCTTGAAACTCGTCAGGCTATTAATATGATGGTAAACTATAATATAAAGTTGCTTAAACAGTACTTCTCACATCTTTATTCTTTACCAGGCGTTTTGAATAGAGCATTCTGTGTCATTTCACTTGCGCATCTCAATGTCTTCATCCAAAATTAGATTAATCAGTCTGTTAATAGCGAGATGCACATGTACGTAATCCTTTTTTGCTTCATTTCGTTTACGTACTTTTGATATAATAAAGTACAACATAAACGCATTTCTTCTTGAAAGGGTGAACGCTCCCTCTGCCGCCTTACACAAAGATTACAATAGTATTCCTTTCATTACTCAATTTTCTATGATATCATTTCCTCAAAAGAAATTTAAGAGGGATACTATAGCACAAAAGTTATATATATATATATATATATATATATATATATATATATATATATATATATATATATATATATATATATATATATATATATATATATATATATATATATATATTTTTTCCATAATTTGCCTGAGTAACAGCGTTCCAACAACCAGATTTACAATGCCAACCGAGCAAATAAAATACATCACGTACCAAGTTCTAGACACTTGATAGTGAGAAGAAACATGACGTGCAGTGAGAAATACTAAGTAGAGAATAACGACCGTGCCTAAGCCAACCATCTCATGCTACTTCACTCCCATGTTTCTGATGTATGTTGATGTGAAAGGAAACGTGAGTCAGCTTAATTATGCCGACTGAAACGTGAAAAGGGCTTATTGTGTAACTATTGGGATGGGAGGAGTCTGGTAACTTTCCTCCAGGATATACTAAGATATATATTTTATGCTTGCAAATGGTGCCCTTGGACAAGTGACATGAATATGAACACGACCTGATGACGTCACTACAACACCTCACTACTTGAGGCATCTATGTGTGCCTGGAGAGTGTTGAGTGGCAGTCTTTGCTCAATATCTAAGTGGTATTCTCTATTTAGCTTTTACGACATGAACTAAAAAATCATCACAGCTCCGTCGCCATGAACTGCATCATCTAGGTGAGACGATTCACATAATATAAAAAAGAAGGGTGCAACTAATCTAAGCTCGTGGTTAGTTTATGTAACTAACAGAGAATCATACACACGAATGGCCTGTAAAAATTGTAATATCAGAACAAAAGGAATGCAAGGAACTTACTTAATTTTTGGATAACTCTTTTGATTACACTCTTTAAGAACTTTCATTTCCGCCTATCATCCTCATCCATAAATTTATCTAATATTATAAAGTTCCATAATGACTTATCACTAACAACTTGATAAGAGTCTGTTCCATTCATTTACCACTTTATTTGAGAACCAATTCCTTCCTGCACTGTTTATTTCTGCTCTAATGCATTGGATGCTACTATGCCCACTATCTTTTTCCATATACAAATAACCTATAGCGCATTATTACTACATTACTACATTAAGTTTTTACCGAACACTACTGCTACTGCGTTAATGAGCTACTGGTCATCGGTAATTACTTAAATCACTCGCACGTATAAGGTTAGTTACAAGAAGGCTTACTAATATACTCACGTTGCACAGGGACTCACGTTGCACAGGGTGGCGCAGAAATAGTGAAGAAACACATGATCATCTCGACGGACGCAACTCATCTGTGAGTCAGCAGGAAAAAAGAGTTGATAAAATGATTCTCTACTTATGAATTCAACTAATGTCTCGCGTGCACACACACACACACACACACACACACACACACACACACACACACACACACACACAACTGTTTATTATTATAATCATTATAATTATTATACACACACACACACACACACACACACACACACACACACACACACACACACACACACACACACACAACTGTTTATTATTATGATTATTATAATAATAATAATTATTATTATTATTATCATCATTATTATTATTATTATTTTATTGCACGTACACACACACACACACACACACACACACACACACACACACACACACACACACACACACACACACACAAACTGTTTATTATTATTATTATTATTATTATTATTATTATTATTATTATTATTATTATTATTATTATTACTATCATTTTATTGTATGCACACACACACACACACACACACACACACACACACACACACATTTGCTTTGGCATCCTTTACTATTTTTCGTTTAGTATCTTCGATTAATTAAGCAGTCAATTAATTATCAGTCATTTAATTGGTTCTTGGTCTATTCCTAAGTTTTTATTGAAACTACTACTACTACTACTACTACTACTACTATTTCCTAAGTCAAAACATGTATTGTCACTATTACCATTTCCGTTATATAACAAGGAAAACAAGAAAAAGAAAAAAAAAACATGGATCTCTTTTTACTCATGACTGCTTTCGACACCAACTTCTCTATCCCGCTGGTAAAGAAGTTGAGAGCCTCGAGTGCACTCCAGAAGGCAGCAGGGGAGAGGGCGGGCTGCAGGTGACAAGGCGGAATGGCGGCCTGGGTACGGAAAGCAAAGCAACCCGAGTTTGTCCAGGATTTCTCTCCTCTTGCCCACAACTGCCAAGGAAAGGACGCCAAGGAGATACAAGCTATAAGGGAACAGCAGGCAGGAAAGAGAGAGAGAGAGAGAGAGAGAGAGAGAGAGAGAGAGAGAGAGAGAGAGAGAGAGAGAGAGAGAGAGAGAGAGAGAGAGAGAGAGAGAGAGAGAGAGAGAGAGAGAGAGTCTGCAACACACCTAGGACTTAAATTTTGTTTTTTTCCGCCACACAGTTGGGGACTACGTTGACTTGTATTCCCTTCATGTCTGTTCTGCAGTTGTGAAGTTGGAGACACTTTTAATCCATGTGTCTATATGCATTTAACAGGGCGACGAAAATCACTATGTCATGCTTTAAAAACATACTCCCATAGCAAAATAAGACTGATTGTTGCCGCGTTCATATGAGGAAAGGAAGACATCACATAACATTTTTTTTTTAACAGCGATATTAATAACTATCATAATAACAAGGGAAAAATAAGGAAAGCTGGAAAAATCTATCAGGCATACAAGTAACAACTCCTTTATAAAACATGTCTACCTATTTCCACCTATCATCCCTCTCTACAATTACCTCTCTTTAATCATCCTGTCAGCCTCGCGGATTGATTTACTGATTCCATTCTTCAATTATACAAGATTATGTGGAATAGGGAGATTATGTAGAAGAAATAGTCATTGATTGCTGGGTCACAAACTCTCCCTATTAGTCTATTTATCACACCAACAAGATCCCAGCCAGGTGGTGTGGTACTTAGCTATACATGAGCACTATTTCTCTTTAATCTTTCTATCAATACCTGAATATTGTTTAATTGGAGGTCACTGTGGAGTGTATAACTGACACTACTTACTTTTTTATATCTTAGGTCGTGAAGATATATTCATTAACATTATTATGTAAGAATTGATATAATGCATCTCTCTCTCTTCCTGACGCCTCCAAGTGCGGGGATCAACATCGTCATCGGCAGTGTCAACAGTGCCTCATCAGTGCGCCCGTCAAAAGCCAATAAAAAATGTATAGCCCTCGATGACAGAGACTGAGTGTCGGCCAAACAATAACACCCTTGTCAATACAGCTATTCTGGGAACTTACGCCATCATCATTATTATTATTATTATTATTATTATTATTTGTTATTGTTATTATCATTAACGTAACTTCATTATTATAATAGCTCCTGGCAAGAAAGCTGCATTCATCTCTGTGTGCCTGGAAATTCATGAGAATAATACTGTTATCCTATACTACTACTACTACTACCAATAACAACAATAACAATAACAATAACATAACAATAACAACAACAATACGTACTCCTAGAACGTAGATCATTCTCTAAACTCTGACGCACTCGACAATCAGCTATGGTGACACTTTTCCATTTATGCAACGTTGTGTTCACTGAAGCATTAATTACGTTTCATCACCAAATAAATAGTTTTACCTGGAAATATTGAAACGAACCTGTTTTATGGAAAAAAATATTTTGAGGAATTCATCACACTGCAAGACACCGCAGCTCACGTGACAACAAAGTGAAGTATTGTGATTATTATTATTATTATTTATTTTTTTTTTGCATGGCGCCTCAGCAACCAAGATCATATGGCGCCGAAATATAAAACTGCATAGAAATACTAGTAATATTAAAATAAAAGGAAAAAAAAATAATAATAGTATATAATTCAAATTTTAAAAGACGACACAACCAAACAACCACTGTTTATCCATCTGCTCCTTATCCGGCTACATATCATAACGGTCTACATAGTGAGTGAAAGCCATTATTTTTTTTACCAATTATTAAACAGGTTTCAATCAATAAACGATCTTTAAAAAGCGGTGGGCTATGATTTCTTTCTGAATGATTGAGTCAGGGACAAGTTGACGCCGCTACTGCACCACAGAAAGCGTTGTTGTGAGGGGGAGACCCATGTAAGTTGGCCCAACATAATCGGCAGAAAAGAGAAGAAAAAAAAAAAAGCAAGCAAGAGAGAGAGAGAGAGAGAGAGAGAGAGAGAGAGAGAGAGAGAGAGAGAGAGAGAGAGAGAGAGAGAGAGAGAGAGAGAGAGAGAGAGAGAGAGAGAGAGAGAGAGAGAGAGAGAGAAGAGGTGTGTGTGTTTTTTTGTGTGTCTAAGGCATCACAAGTACGTGGAGAGATTGGAGTTTATCTGGTGAGTGTGTGTGTGTGTGTGTGTGTGTGTGTGTGTGTGTGTGTGTGTGTGTGTGTGTTATTTAATGTAATAATAAAGACACCATTCACGCTAAAAGAGGTCAATAATTCTTCCTTTCACTTCAAACTTCTCCGTCTCTCCATCCGTGGAATTTCCAATCAAACTCACATTCTGCTTCACGCTTTCCTTACTCTGAATCTTATTTTCGTTTTAGTAATCTTCCATCCTCCTCATTTTTATCCCTCCTCGAACGGATCTGCTCTCCTGCCGTCCATTTCTCTTTCTTAATTTGCCTTAAAAACAGTGGATTATTATTTCCAATTCCTGTGCCTCACATCGGATACTCGCTGGTATTCGAATATTTATCTATATATTTATTTGCTTGTCTGTTTTTTTTTTTTTTTTCAAATTTCCATTCAAATCATATTACCGGATGTCATTTTTTCTTTGTTTGCTATTGTTGTATTATGCTCACTTCATTCAGTAATCTGTCTTATCATAAATCAAAAGATAATTTAAACAGCCTGTTCTATCACCCAATCTCTAACCAGGCATCTAAATGACGTATCACACTGTTATTTCTGTGTTACTGAGCAGTTATGAAAAAAAAGTTATACGCATCCATGCATTCATGGTAACCACATCAATATTACGTTATACTTCCCTTATTCTTTCTTCTTCAGGTAATCCTCGTGTGTCTAAAATCACATGTAAAATAAATAAGTAAATAAATAAATAATAAAAAAATCTATATTTCCGGGTTCCTTCACAGCACAGGAAGGCTTAGTGTGCCCGTGCGTGGTGTGTGAAAGGACGGTCGTGTCCGTGCGCCTTTCTGCCGTAATGCTCAAGTCGGCAGCCATCTCCTGCGTGTCCCCAGAGCCAAGTCAAGGCCGGAGGATGACAAACACGATTTTCCCCGGAATTAGTGGGAGGAATGAACTAATGGAAGGGCCGGTGAAGGGACTGATGGGGCTATTACGGGACAGTAGTAAGATGAAGGAGCTGTTAGTGGCAGTGGTGGTGGTGGTGGCTTTCTGCTCCTTTTGCTCTTAATAACGTTTTTTTTTTTTTTTATGCACTGTAACTACTGCTTCTTACGTCATTTTCTTAAGCTTCTGGTGCAAGAATTTATTTGAGTGCAGTTTATTTCTTAATGTGGCTTCCCGGTTTTTTTTTTTTTTTTTTTTGCCTTTCGTATTTCATCTTCCTCTTTTCTTTATGAGCTGCACCTCTTGCTTCCTATGTCGTTTCATTTAGCTTCTGGGACAGCAACTTTTTTCTTTCTTTTTCTCGGTGACTGCCCTTTTTCTTTCCCTTAAGATGGATTTAATTTTTATTTCCTTTCGTGGTTCATTTGCTGTCCTTTCTTTAAACTCTCAAAATACTGTTTATTTCCCTGCCTTTGTGTACACTAGAACCATCGCTACTTACCGGTTTTTCTTTCTCTTTTGATACAACAACTGTTTTCTTCTGAATGACGTCACACTTCCTTATTTTTTTCGTATCTATATTCCTCTCTTCCCATATAATAAAACCATCGCTTCTTATTTCGTTTTTTATAACTTCTGATACACCAACTTTTCTTTTTTTCAGAATAACGGCACACTTCCTTACCTTAATGCATATCACACTAATGGCCTGACCATCGACCGCAGATGACGCCAAATGGCCCTCCTCACTAAGAGCGGATTAAACCATTCAGCAGTGGGCAGCCCTTCCTTGATTTAGGGAGGCCTGTGGTGGACGCATCTTGACGGAACTACCAAGCCTTTCCCTCTCCCCCTCCCCTCCCAATAGCTCGCCCTCACCAGAGACGCTCAACTATGTCAACTATTCCACCAAGATCGGCCGCAATCCCTGTCCCCCTCGACCTGTTCCCCAGACTCCCCGGAAACCATAAATAGTCCTCCTCCAACTTCCGTCACCATTCACCGCCCTGCTGCGCCAATCGATCATCATCCAGCGGGGTTCCTTCCTCCTTATCTCTCCAGCCCACTGCCCTCCATATCCCAACTCAGCAGGTCAGGGGACTATTCTATTTTATTTATTTATTTATTTATTTATTTATTTTTGGATGATTTGGATGAGTTATATCACGACTTAAAATTTAAATGTATTTGATATATTTTATACACATGGATTTGTACTTCTTCATCTTTTGTTTTATTTTATTTTATTTCTTTTTTGTTGTTCTAATATCAATGTCCGTCTTTTTTTTTAGTTATATTTAATCTTTTTTTTTTTTCCTAGATAAGTATTTCTTGGGTTTTTATTTATTTATTTATTTATTATTTGTTTTAAGGTGTGTTCACTTCCGATGGCCATCACTCATTGCGTGCCGCCTTCTGCTGCCGCACGCACAACCTGAATCTAAAGAGTTTTCCTTATCCTTGCAACACCTTCATTTTTTTCCCTCGTCACATAAATCCTTGCAGCACAAACTAGTAAAATTCATTACACACACACACACACACACACACACACACACACACACACACACACACACACACACACACACACACACCCTAAAGAATTGCCCTCATCCAGGCAACACTAATTTTTCCGTCGTTACATACATTCTTACGGTATTTACGTGAAAAATCCAATCAACACGCACACGGAAAACTAAAAATTCTACGTATACATTAAAATATTCAAACGTTACGCAACCTGCATCATAGGAACACATTATTTCATACGCTCTGCCACCACCAAGAAGAAAATAAAACAATGGAACCAACAGTTTTAAAAGCCGCCTCGTGGGCACTGCTTCAGTGACCTTCCCGAAGTGGATCATGACCACGTATCAAAGTCTTGTATTAGTGTGGCCTTTTATCCTGTGCCTAAATGTTTACCTACGACTCCACAGCCACGGATTGGATCGCAAGGTTCATAAATTGATGAAAAAGAAAACGAAGACGGTGACGACAGGAGGAGGAGGAGGGGGAGGAGGAGGAGAAAAAAATGGATAAAATAAAAAAAAGACTAACTTTTGAAAACATTTTAAAACTGTATTCTGTTAAGCATACATCACTTTTAAATAAAATTTGATACGTAAAAACACACTTTATTGATTAATATTACTTTCTATATCAATATATTGCTTTTACTTTTCATGTTTGAAAGTTCTGTAGTTTACAGAGAAATTATTTAACTAAAAAAAAAAAAAACGTGTAGATTTTACCAGGTCAGGACCTTAATAAATGAAACAAAAATTCACTCTCAAAATTTTCTTCTGATAACAGAGGCATGTTCCTTACCTGAAGCAGAGATATTGTGCATATGTATTGTGTGAAGATGAAAATATTTAACATAAATTAATTTAGTGCGGGCAGGCCGGTGCTTAGTAGGTATGGTACTAGAGTTGGAATCTGAGGCGGCAAAGTTATACACATAAAGGATATTTGGTGTCAAGAATTCCTTTACTCTCCACTAGTGTTACTCTTGACTCTAGCTGAATCCTTTTAGGCCCAATGGATGACATCGAAATATATATTTGAAAAATGTCCTCTTTCCTTCAAAGGTGAACACGTAATTCGGGTTTGTCTTCGCCTGTCGCCAGCCGGGCGTGGAGGTACGTGTCAGGACCATGGTGGCGGGTACAAGCAGAGTCAAAGACCTGCAGGACTCGGCCGAAAGGGTCCTTTTGGGACTTTTTGGTACTCCCAGATATGGACCTTCAAAGATCCGCCAAGAAAGCTGCCTGATTGTGGCAGTGGCAAGAGCGTGGACTTGGTGCATCCACCGAGTTGTCGTTTACCATTCTTGTCTACGTGTGCCTTCCCGACCCGTGCAGTGAGGCAGTAGTGGACAGGCGGTGCACTTAACCTTCCCCTCCCAGCTATGAAGTCTACTATAAACTTTACTTGCAAGTCTCAATCTCAATCCGCTCACCCCTCCCATCCCTCTCTCTCTCTCTCTCTCTCTCTCTCTCTCTCTCTCTCTCTCTCTCTCTCTCTCTTTTTTGTTATCCCATTTTCATCAGAATCTCAGCTGTTCAGTCTGACGCTATGAGCCCCGTGGATAAAAAAAAAATATAAACACGTCAAGAAATACGTCATTTACCGTTATGTACACCATTTTTTTTTCCATTGCTTGACATTAGTTTTTATCCTATACTTTTACCTAGTTGCTGAGGGCTGTTACAAACACACACACACACACACACACACACACACACACACACACACACACACACACACACACACACACACACACACACATACACACACACAATCGCCTCACACAGCTCCATTATCCTGAGAAATTGGCCGAGCGTGGCTGTGACAGTATAATTGGAAACGTCGCTTCGCCTTCTGGTAATCCTCACTGGGAATTGGCTGTCACATCTTAACCCTGACCTCATCTCCCCTTTTCCTCCTCCTCCTCCTCCTCCTCCTCATCGTCCTCCTCCTCCTCCCCCCCCCCATATAACTGCCACCTATCGGCTCCTATCTCTCGTCATGTTGTAATTCATCCTTCATGTATCTTCAAACTAATACATGAGTAAACGGGGCAACAAGTCTGTGGTCTTATGTTAAAAAAAAAAAAAAAGAAATATGTTAACGTTTAAAAGGGTAATTTGAACTCTTATATATATATTTTTTTTAAGGTGCTTTTACTTTCTCTACTGAACCGTTGTAACATTCGATTAACTAAAATAAAGGTCGAAAGTATCAAAGAAATGTAAATGAAAAAGTGTAATTCACATATTTAATGAAGAAAACGTTTTACTCGTCAGTCATTTTCATAATAGTGAGGATTGAATTACGCGAGGAAATGAGTGAATTTTTCTTCCTGGCGGGGGGGGGGGGGGAGAGAGAGAGAGAGAGAGAGAGAGAGAGAGAGAGAGAGAGAGAGAGAGAGAGAGAGAGAGAGAGAGAGAGAGAGAGAGAG
>NC_087154.1:29764526-29777026 GCF_035594125.1 Scylla paramamosain
CACACGTGAGGGAAAAAATAATTAAATAGATAATAATGATGATGGTGGTAATGATGATGATGATGATGATGATGATGATAATAATAATGATAATAATAATAATAACAAATAGCTGAACTTGTAAGCATCGAATATAATTTACCCTTTCACTGAGACACGAAACAATTAACAGCAACAGAAGCAATACGTGAATACTTTATAAACATCTACAAGAAAGTCAGCGATGAACAAGAATACATTTTGCAATTTCTTCCCAGTACAAAGACTGGGTGTGGCTGTAGAACAAGTAAAGGTGTCTCAGAGTGATTGGTAATTAGGGAAAGGTGTACCAAGTGGCAGTCAAAGGGTTAAGTGATAGTAGTACTTCTCATTTGACGTTTCCTTATCAGAAACTTATTATTTTTTTCTACAGCTACTTCTGAACATAATACTGGCAAGACTCTGGATAATCTACTGTTTTCATACTCCTTACTTTCTTGTAGATGCTCTAAGAGATTCTACACATTGCCTTTAGTGTTGTGAATTGTTCCATATCACTGTGGATGAGTTAAATATATCACGAAAGTGCCACAATAGTTAGAAAATTATATTATTATTACATTACATGGAGAGTCTTGATTAATTTTTCTCTTCCTCTTAATGATTTTTTTTTTTCGAAACAATCATCGCTGCCATATTACCGTCCTGCTGGTCTTTTTTTCCCCACTAATCAAGGAACGCCATTTGCCAACTTCACTGGAAACATACAATAGTTCTTCTCACACGTAGCCGGAACTAAAATCTTTCCTGCTCTCCTCTTCTTCCTCTCAGCCTTGCACCAATTCTAACGCAAAAACTTTCATATGTATTAAAAACGAGAAAATCAACTTGCTACAACTCGTGACTTTTACGTAACAAAAACTAAGATCTTACTATTATTCCTTCACTTCCTCCTCCTCCTCTTCTTCTTCTTCTATCCCCTCGTTCTTTCCGTCCCGTCTCCTTCCATTTCCGCCTCCAAGCATTCCTCTTCATCTTAGGCTCGAAATAACACAAAACGACACTCAAAGCTACGTAGTCATGACGGAGCTCCAGCCTCTTCTCTGTCTGTCTGTCTGTCTGTCTCTCCAGTCTCCTTCATGTACATATCCGCTTGAACGACATCACAAGATTATCCCCATTAAATTCCATCTCTCCGCCCCGCGTCCGCCAACTTACGACGTCACAGATAAGGAGGAACGGCTGCCTTAAATTCACATGTAATTAGTCTAATGGCTTAAGTGAAACTCCAGAATACATTTGCGTAACTAATCACTGCCGGAAGGACGCGCGTTATGCTGCAAGTCTACATATACTCGTTCCCTGGAAGTTCTACGCCCTGCAGCCTGCACACAACTCTTCACTGCAGCTTATGTTTAGTATTCTACATTCTACATATATCTCTCTTGCCTACACTGTGTTCTCCACAGCCTCCGATTATTAACCTACAGCCTACGTACAGTCAATCTTCTATTTTACTTTATTGTTAGCCGTCAGCTGCAGTCAGAACACAATCTTCTACACATTCTAAACGCGGTATATCCCAGCCGACACCCAGCTTCCCTCAGCTTACACTTATTCTTCTAAAGCCTTCATGTGTGATTTTGAATGCTACGCCCAGTGTTTTTTGAGCACAAACTTTTACATATCCTAAACACAGTATTTTCCAACCGACACCAATGATTTCTTCAACTTACACTTACCCTTTGGAACACGTATAACATTGAATGCTACACCCAGCCTTTTATAACCCCACATGCAAGAATCTAAAGCTAACAAATAGTTTTCTGCAGGCTGAACACACCCTGTAACTAATATACGGTCTTCTACAAATAACGCACGGGACTCAAACCTACACCAAGAACTAATACAACGTGCATTCAGTCTTTAGTATTTTACACAACACATTTTACAGTCACCGAATCCTTTCCTTTACTGCTGTTACACACACACACACACACACACACACACACACACACACACACACACACACACACACACACATGCACGCCTCATAAATCCCATTACACTGTGAATGCAAGTGCCTTATATAAACACATTTCTCTTGCAACGAGTCAGTCCTTCACCGCAACCAACACCACCATCACCACCCCATCACTGCATTCTGCCAACACCATTGCCGCATCTGCCGTACAAAACCTACACTGCCATAGCCATTATCACCTTCACCATTACCGCCGCCGCCACCACCACCACCACCACCACCACCATGCACCCACGCAGCCGTCCACTGGTCACCATTCTCTCCCTCAGCAGCATAGTGAGAGGGACAGTTTCAAGTGACCATTAGAAGCTGGAACATCTGGTCAAGGAGAGGCAAATGGGAAGGTGAGATGCGGAGAGGACAGGAGAGGAGAGGAGAGGAGAGGAGAGAGAGAGAGAGAGAGAGAGAGAGAGAGAGAGAGAGAGAGAGAGAGAGAGAGAGAGAGAGAGAGAGAGAGAGAGAGAGAGAGAGAGAGAGAGAGAGAATGTGGGGAAGTAAAGCAGAGCAAAGCAAAGCAGAAAAGAGAAGAGGGAAGAGGAGAGAAGAGACATAGAGAAGGAACACAAAGGAATACGAAGGAAGGCCAAGCAGCAACAAACCTTGAGGTCCTTACTTTGCTGTTTCGGTTACTATTCTACAGTAATTATTAGAGCTGAAAAAAAGAAGAAAAGATGGGGGAGGAAGACTAAGAAAACCACGGCAAACCTTTGCTTCCTAGGATGATTATAAGGAACTAATTCTAACTACTACTGGGTTAAAAGATATGGTAACACAGCAGAAGGCTCCACCCCATCCATCAATGCTCGAAATGACAATGAATGGAAAGGAAACGATATCATTTAAGATAGGAAAAGAAAGAGAATATATAAATAAGTGATTGAATGAATAAACAAAAAATAGTACATAGTAAAAAAAAAAAAACAATAAATAAATCATTAAATGAACAAAAAAATAAATACATAAATAACGTGGAATTTATGAAGAGGAAAAGGAAAATAACGGAAGTCCTCAGGTTAAATTACATGTATATCGTGATTTATTCTATGAAGTTACTGACAGATCCACGTCGCCTACTTTATACTTGGATCATGGTAATATATTTCCTCCACCTGCACGCTGAGTTTAACATTGATATTCTTGGTCTGCGCTGCGGGTCGATAAAATTAAGACAATGTTCGCGAGCTTTCTTTGAGCTGAATATATACTGCACTGATGTTTTCGATTGGAGGAGGAGGAGGAGGAGGAGGAGGAGGAGGAGGAGGAGAAATATATTAAGTAAAAAGATGACACGAGGGGGTGAGTGACAGGGATGATAACACATAAAAGGCAAGGCGAACGAAAGAGAACAGGAAGGATCGTTGAAAGATAATAAAGAAGAAGATAACGAGGGAGGAGCTGGGAATCAATACTGAAGACTGTGAGGAGGAGAAAGACAGGAGAAAAAGGAAAAAAAAAAGAAAAAGAAAGAAAGAAAGAAAGAAAGAAAGAAAGAAAGAAAGAAAGGCACTGAGATAAGCATATAGAGAAGATTAGATACACACACACACACACACACAGAGAAAGAGAGAGAGAGAGAGAGAGAGAGAGAGAGAGAGAGAGAGAGAGAGAGAGAGAGAGAGAGAGAGAGAGAGAGAGAGAGAGAGAGAGAGAGAGAGAGAGAGAGAGAGAGAGAGAGAGAGAGAGAGAGAGAGAGAGAGAGAGAGAGAGAGTGAAAAAATGACAGTGGGGACACACGGAATGAGAGAGGGGAACAAGTAAAAAGTAGACTACCTTCTTAAATTCAAGGAAGGTCAAAAATATTCAGAGGACAAAAAATGCATGAATACCAAACACGCATGGATAAATCAAGCCAGTAAGAGAGTAGCAGAGTCCAGTTCACAACGTCATTACACTTAAAACTTTGATGTAAAACGTGAAAATATTCAAAGGAAATATTTGAAAATTAGGTAAAAGAGGAAGAGTACAATGAGAGGAGTAAAAATAAAGAAAATAATAGTGTTACAATTTATACGTAAATGAAAAAAAAAAACATAGAGCTAAGTAAATTAATAACACTTGAGTAATAGTTTTTTTTTTAATTCTCAAAAATAAAAACGAAAGACAAGATTTATTTAATGAAATCTTAGCTGCAAACGACATTTTTAAGGATGCTTTAGTATACCAGCTTAAAAATTGTAATACAAAATTGATCTTTCTAATTAACTTAATATCAAAGACTTATTGCTGGAGTTGTGGGGCGATTCATCTTTGTGTACGTGAAAGGAATAAACATGAGTGGGTGTCTTGAAGTGAACGTGTGTGTAGCATAAGTCGAAGATCCATGGACGTGAGTGTACTATGTGTAATCTGGGACCGTATTAATAAAGACTTTGAAGGCTAAAAGTTACTATCAAAGTAAATATTACTTTCAAGGTTACTCCTAACTCTTAAAAAGACTCTCAAAGTTGCGAGTTTTCTCCTGAAAGTGCTTTCAAAGTGGATGAAAGATGAAAGTATCTCGGAGGGTCTTTTACATGAGTTAAGAGTGAAGGGAGTGAGAGAGAGAGAGGGAGACAGAGACACGTACTATGTATACAATATATATGTATGTATGTATGCTTAATTTACAGTAGATGGGCAACAATGTGTGCCCATACAGTTTTCCTTTGCATGAAGGTCACTCCCGGATCATTTTTATCCTTTATTATATTTTTCTTTACTCTGTGAGGTTTACGAGGACCAACGTCTCATAGCTACACTAATTTCATTCACGCTTGAACTGCCTGCCGTCTTCTGTATCCATCTTGAGAAGACAAGTGACATGTTGGGCCCGGCAAGGAGAGCAGAGCTTTGTTTACATCCACCAAATTATCGACATGTCCGGAAATTACATATCGCTCTTAATCATCTTCAAAAATAGTCTAGAATTACTTAGAAATATTTAAAATTAATTTCGCAAACATAAAGTACCACTAAAAGAGCTACATATTGTTATACATGATTCAAGATAATGTTGCTACATTTAGAAAAGCCGCTCCTTTAGCGGCATTTCTACTGCTAGGAGGAAATTTTACTTTGAAAGTGAAGTTGCTTTTAAGAACAACTTCTAGGAGCAAAGTCGAGGATAAAAAGCACTTCTAGGAGTGCTCCTAAGAGTACTCGAAGGGATCTTTATTAATACGGGTCCTGGATTCAAATACAGTGCGTGAAGTGTGAGTGTCTTGAGATCGTGAGTGTCACGTAAGAAGAGCTATGCACGGATTTAAGTAACTTGGATTCAAGTCTATGTTGATCAACCAAACATTAATGAATAATTATAGAATCCTCACTTGTCATCTAAATTCTCTGTCAAGGAAAAGTTTAAAAACTGAAAACGGAAATAGTCACCCTAAAAACCAGAAGAAACACACACGACAAAGAGAAAAAGAAGGAAAAAAAGTTCTTCACTTCAAACGAACTGCACGAGACTCGCAAAAAGTACCACAGTTCGAGTGAAGATAAAAAAAATCTATATGTGAATAAATGAAATGCACACTTCACTGCACGTCTTTTCATTCGTTCAGAAAAATGGGAATACTGTTGACCCTTTAGAGTCGTCCTTTGTCCACAGTTTGCCAGAGTGTTCCTGGAAGGACGTGGAGAGAGAGAGAGAGAGAGAGAGAGAGAGAGAGAGAGAGAGAGAGAGAGAGAGAGAGAGAGAGAGAGAGAGAGAGAGAGAGAGAGAGAGAGAGAGAGAACGGGTGGGGGGCAGGTAAGCAGAGAGACAGACATACAACAAAAACATAAATGAAAAGAGAACTTGGAGAGAATGGACGGATAAAACGAAAAAACGAAAGGAGTGAGGTGGAAGCAAGCAGACAGACAGACAGACAGACAAACAAACAAACAGGCAAAAAAAGAAAGTGCAAGCATAAACATCCAGGCAGACAGACAGAAATGCGAAAAGGAAAAATAAGTAAATGGTGAGATAGGAAGAACGAAAGAGGCAAAAATATATAAGGTAAAAAGGTGGAGGGATCGATAGACAGGCAGACAAGACAGACAGGAAGCAAACCGAGAAAGAAAGGCTGAGACAAAAGAAAAGAGAGGAAGGTCGGTGAATACTCTGGATCTCGCGGCTTCCTCACATTTCCGATGCGAAGATCCCACTCTATTTATTTTCCTCAGGGATTTAATTCTCCCAGAGAGAGAGAGAGAGAGAGAGAGAGAGAGAGAGAGAGAAGAGAGAGAGAGAGAGAGAGGAGAGAGAGAGAGAGAGAGAGAGAGAGAGAGAAATTACAGCAACGGTAAACGCTTTCCAAACTTTTAAAAGACACACTTAACAAACTCTCACTGAGGAAGAAAACTTAACTCTCACTTAAAGAACGGCAATTTTTTTTACCCTTGACAAAATACAAATATGAAGAGGAAAACATCTAACCCATTATACGCAAAAAAAAAAAAAAAAAAGAGAGAGAGAGAAAAAGAAAAAGAAAGATAAACACGGAAGCGACAGACGGGAGGGAGCAGTGAGCTGAGACACAGAAGACAGTCAGAAAAGGGTTAGATACAGGATGCTGAATGAAGGTACGTAGTTGTCTCAGTGACGGCGACAGGTGAGGAGACAAGAACTGGCAGAGGAATGGTGGCAGGGTCGGGATAGGCAGCGGGGAGGGCATGCGACAGAAGAGACACGGCAGGGCATGGGAGACGCAAGGCACGAGGCATATGAGGG
The DNA here is from genome assembly GCF_035594125.1 of Scylla paramamosain. Lineage (NCBI taxonomy): Eukaryota > Metazoa > Arthropoda > Malacostraca > Decapoda > Portunidae > Scylla > Scylla paramamosain. Next base: position 29,771,243 of record NC_087154.1, read on the forward strand.
ACAGCAGGGGAGACGGAAGACAGAACAGAAGGTAATAGTGTTCCTTTGTCATCATTAACGATCTATTCTATTCACCGTGGCTCTGTGTATCTGATATCTGATAGCCGACGGTGTGTGTGTGTGTTTGTGTGTGTGTGTGTGTGTGTGTGTGTGTGTGTGTGTGTGTGTGTGTGTGTGTGTGTGTGTGTGTGTGTGTGTGTGTGTGTGTGTGTGTGTGTGTGTGTGTGGAGACGCTTCTGTTACTTCACTACGACCTAGATACCCAGGAAGCAGACGTGGCGGAAAACTGAAAACCTTACAGGCCGACCGTTTCCTGGTTTGTACATGTAAAGCCCTGGGCCAAACAGACGCAAGGAGGCAACAAGACTCGTGTGGAGGGCAGCTGCGTGCTTCCCAAGAGCCTTGGCACAGCGGGCAGACAGAATGCTAGACGGGAGAGAGAGAGAGAGAGAGAGAGAGAGAGAGAGAGAGAGAGAGAGAGAGAGAGAGAGAGAGAGAGAGAGAGAGAGAGAGAGAGAGAGAGAGAGAGAGAGAGAGAGAGAGAGAATATTTTCCTAACCTAGCAATATAGTAAAAAAAAATCTCCAGGAAGTTAGTGCGCCAAATGTCCATGATTTTGATGTGTTTCAAGTAATACAAACAAGAACAACGCAATATCTATGTTACATCAATTTATTCGAAGGCTTTCTTTTTATATGTAAAAAAAAAAAAAAAAAGCAACAGAAATATCGCCACTAACTGAAAACAGGAGTGGCCTCTTGTACAAGAGCTTAAATAAACAGTGTATTAATCATCTTAACCTCTTTTAACTTGAAAAAGACTTCAGTGACATTCTTTTCAGACCTGTCAAAGCAGTTGGACCGAGTGCTGAATAGTTACAGATACTATTCCAAAACGCTTTTAGATTTTATCCACTCAAAAATAAGGACAGACTTAAGTAAACATTGTAGGCGTGGTGCCATTGAGACTAACGAGCACGGGTCACAGCCATCACACCAAGACTTCTGCTGCCCTTCTCATTAAAGATGAAGAGCCACAGTATGGCACACACAGACCTATAGGTACTGTCACTTTGAACTCTGCCCCACGTGGTGCAGGAGCATTCGTCACTTGAAGCACCTCACCGCAGACGGATTCTTTTTTGTAAATAGAAAACAGAGTGAGCATTTCCCATCAGTGACAGTACGTACATGAAACAAACTTTTCTCTCTCTTACACACACACACACACACACACACAAACTTCCGTCATTAAACATAACCAGAAAATTCACAGATCTTTCACTTACTATTAAATAATAGAAAATAAGTGATTTCGTAAGTCCCGTGTGGTCTAGTGGCTAGGATACGCGGCTCTCACCCGCGAGGCCCGGGTTCGATTCCCGGCACGGGAATACCTTTTAGGTACTATTCAGTAGTGCGTGCGTTGGGTGACAGCCAAGAGCGCATGCAGCTTACGAATTAATCTCTCCACGCAAACAACATCTGCCTTGCATTCCTCACTGAAACAGCACGAACTACAGTGTAAGTAATCTCAATGACCAAGGCAATAACCAGAAAGTAAAGTTTATTTTCTTTGAAGGGGAGGGAGTAGAACATGGTGACGGATGTTGTGATGTCATGCTCTCCTTATCACCCACTTTGCTCTTCGTATCTCTAGATCGTGAACTTTATCGATAATATGAAACAACAACACGATGTTTAGAAATGCTGAGCCCAACATCGTCACCATAACGTACTTTCCCATGTTATAAATAATAATTACATAAAACTGTTCTTGGAATAAAATAACTGTGGCAAAACAATCTTTTCCTCACTTCCTTCACTTCAAGTGGCCAAAATCCCGTCTTTTACTCGTGACAGATACACCAGCAGAGCCTGAGAATTCAGCTGATCGCAAAATCGATGGCTGAAAAATTATTATGATTTGATATTGTTATTTTATTATAGGAATAGCTAATGTATAATTACTTTATGAATATGATAATGTGCATAAGTACCACGAAGACAGCGGTCTCAGTTTGTTCAGCACATATTGCTTATAGTTTCGTGACATTAGTTAAGAGCGCATGATCTAAAAAAAAAAAATTCCGGTGAGAGAAGTATGACGTCACAACCCCTCACTTTTAATTTCTCTCACTTGGAAAATAAAATTTTGTATTCCAATGGCCTTGATTATTATGACAGATAACATTATATGCCACGTGTGGTCTCGCTGCAGCAGGCAAGGCAGGTGTTGTTTGGGTTAAGTCTCAGTCAGACGCCCTGAAATTAATTCCCAAGCTGCATGCGATCTTGGCCTTCATCCAACATACACACACACTCCTGAATTGTACCAAAAGTCTTCCCGTGCCGGGAATCGAACCCGGGCCTCGCGGGTGAGAGCCGCGTATCCTAGCCACTAGACCACACGGGAATGACATACTCGTATAGGAATAATTTCTGTGATATAATACAATGTGCATTTTCCACTTGTAAATACTGAAATAATGAGAACGGCGATGAAGGAAACAAGAAGCTACAGGTAACACTCGCACTACAAAACAAAACAAAATAAACTTCTGATTTAATGTCTCCAGAAAGTTTCAATATATTGTAAACTGCAAAGAAAATAAGAAACAACACTTGAGCAATATGGCGTGAATGGAGATACAATGCTGAATGGACGAAGTCGTGGCTTATACGGAAAATTTCCACCAGATGTTTTTGACAAACTTTGCATTTCGTATGATGAAAAATCCTCTTCTGGTTTAAATCCATCCATTCATTTAAATTCTGGTTTAAATTCTTTCTCCTAATAAGTCAAAACGTATTTTACTTCATAAATATCTAAAATTTATTGTTTAAATTACATAGTAGACGTATTACGCAGTGTAAAAGCACATAACTTTACATATCCTGTAAAAATGTTTTTTAAGCCTTTCTCATTTTCATTTACTTATTTTTCGTGGTTTTTGACTCAACTCAGCTCAGTACAACTCAGGGTCACAGATGTTGGCCGACGTGTTGTGTAAAATCAACATCAATGGATCTTTAACAAGCGAGACTCTACACAGCCATCTGCATCAGCTGTTTCCCCTCATCAGTCTGTCAGCTGTGTCAAATGTTTGCCATGGGAACCAGCACACTGCAGCGCGCGTGGCCAAGTTCTTGCACGCGAGTCTAGGACGTCTCAGGTGGGTAAGTCTAAGGACCAAACGACTGTCAACAAGAATAATTCGTTTGCTCCTCAGAAAACCAAGATGATTATATTACTTTGATCACTAATATATTTCCTTTGTCGGTGTTTTCAGCCTTCATTATGACGGCGATTGTTAGTATATCCATCGTTGTTTTTGCTGTTTTAACAATGAGAGCGATCATTTAAATTTTTCACCGGTATTTTTTGATGATTCCGACTATTTCATTGCCTCGGGGAATTTTTCGTGCATTGTTATCAAAGGTTGACCAGTCCGACATGAACAACCATTTTTGCGACAGTGACCATGAATCTTTTCCTTTTCATGATGCCTTCTAGTTTTCCAAACATGCACTCCTTTCCTCGTTCCTCGTACACGGACACAGGCGCCGCGGAAGATTGGTGTTTTGCAAAATAAACAGCACCGCGATATATCTCCCGTTTATCTTTCTTTTCATTGACTTTCACTTGGCCAATACTATGGCCTTGTGTCGAAAAAAAAATAGGATTATTCTTCTGTCTGCGAAATACAACTTATGCAATACATAACATGGGTAACAAACAAGAGACTAGGAAATATCGACAAAAGGAATACGATATTATATTTTGTCACTTATAACTAGCTGTCACTCACACACCTTAACCCCTTCACTGCGATATGCAACTTCCTACAGTACAAGAAGCAACGAAATTTTCATAAACATCGACAAGAAAGATAAAAAATAAAAAAGTAAATAAAGTAATATATTTAGCAACTTTTAGCCAGTATAATACTCTGAGATAACCATAAATCAACAAGAAGGACCTCAGAATGGTTAGTAATGAGGAAAGACCATAACAAATTGCAGTGTCACATACATCTAACTATTTTTCCCTTATTCTTCACCCTTCTCCACCTCCCTCTCCTTCCAAAGCGGCCCAGCACATGCCGCTCCTCGTCCCGGCGTAGCGAAAGGCTTCTAAGTAATGTCAAGAATTTCAATATTTACATTGTTGTATGCGATGGGTTGCTCGCCACAAGGAGCCTCCCAAAGACGCGATCGGCTACGCTTTGATGCTTCTATGAGGGAAAGAGACAAGGGTACAAGCGCTCGTGGAAAAGTTGTTTGAATATTGTTGATAGGTAAGTAATGAGAAGGTCGGATCAACGCAACGAATGAAAAAAAAAAAAAAAAAAAAAAAAAAAAAAAAAAAAATATATATAAATATATATATATATATATATATATATATATATATATATATATATATATATATATATATATATATATATATATATATATATATATATATATATATATATATATATATATATATATATATATATATATATATATATATATATATATATATATATATATATAATAAGTAAATAAAACATTAATTTGTGACAGCAGATCAATGCATAGAAATAATGTGTGCTTTGTGGTGGTGGTAGTAGTAGTAGTAGTAGTAGTAGTAGTAGTAGTAGTAGTAGTAGTAGTAGTAGTAGTAGTAGTAGTAGTAGTAGTACTACTACTAGTAGTAGTAGTAGTAGTAGTAGTAGTAGTAGTAGTAGTAGTAGTAGTAGTAGTAGTAGAAGTGATAGTAGAAGTAGAAGTAATAGTACAAGTACTACTACCACTACTACTACTACTACTACTACTACTACTACTACTACTACTACTATTACTTCTACTACTTGGAGGTTAGTCACTACCATTACCACCATCGCCACCACCAACAACAAGGCCACCACCACACCAGTAACATCGTCATCAGTGATGGTGGAAACAATAATGGAATACAATAAATCTTAAAAAGTCGACTAGTTACGAAGGAAAGATCTCCCGAATTCTCCGAAAATTCGACTTTTCCAATAGTTTATCCAATAACTCTCACGTGGAATAAATTCTAATATAGTTCCAGGCAGTGAAGAGGACTGGAGAATGCACGATGTATGATGGAGTAATGAATCAATACCAGTATCACCGTAAGCAGGAGAAGGCTTTTGGATTTCACTGCAGAACAGAAGCTCCCCCATACGTACTCCAGCTGTTGAATAAATCATTATTAAAATAAGCAAATTAATAAATGAATAAATAAATAAATAAATGAATAAATAGATAAATAAATAAATAAATAATTGATTAATTAATTAAATACTAAAATAGAGCAGATCAGCATCCGAGTTAACAAAAATTTTCATTCCATGTTAACTGTACCAGCCTTAACAAAGCCTGGACGTCAGCATCTTAGGGCTCAAGAGAATGTGTGGCAATCAATATCACCTGACACAGCATCTTCTCGTCAAAACTGAATCAATCATAAAGGAATATAATAGGAGAACAAACAGCAGGAGACCTATTAATCCTTCCAAGATGATTTGTGATGCTGTAGTACCATCTTACTTAAATTAAGAAGAGTAGGGATAGTAGAAGGAACGGCTACTAATCAACAAATAACAATAGTATGGAAAATAAAAGCTGCAGCGATTTTTACAATGTTCACCAACAAACACACAAAAAAAAAAAATAAATAAATCTCTAAATAAGACAATTAGTCACAGGCATATGAGAGGAAGGAAAAAAGAATCCTATTAAAGTTGAACAATTCCACAAAATAACC
>NC_087154.1:29779526-29804526 GCF_035594125.1 Scylla paramamosain
CCGCGGAAAATTACAGTCATGCGGTGAAGTGTGAAGGTGAGTTACAGGGGCGGATAAGAAAAGATGGTCTTATTATTAGTATTATTTGTGAGTCATTGGAGGTAGTTAGGCGGCGGTGATTCATTATCGTTAACAAAATAATATCACCGGCGTGGAATTAGTTTACGAGAGAGAGAGAGAGAGAGAGAGAGAGAGAGAGAGAGAGAGAGAGAGAGAGAGAGAGAGAGAGAGAGAGAGAGAGAGAGAGAGAGAGAGAGAGAGAGACGCTCGAAATTCTAGAGTCGCTCCGTCGCAAGTTTCAGGGAAGTTACGACAATTCTAAGCAATAAAACTCCCCGGTGGAAGTTACGGGGAGGAGATAACAGGATTCAGAGTTTTGGGTGAAGCTAGACTCTGATGGACGCTGCGGCTCACCCGATCACCCCATCATCTCACCCTACCCCTGCCTCGCCCCATCCTGGCCTGCCCCACCCAGCTCTCCTGCCCTCCTTGCCATCCAAGAAGCGAGGTACAAATTTACTGATGAAGGCTTGAGAGATGAATGGAAGGAGGTCGACTGCTCTCACCTTTACTTCATCCCGCAAACCGACCAAGACGCGACAATTTCTCGAAAGGTGTGTGTAGCAAACTTAAGAGGATATTAGAGGTATACATATTGAAGGTTCTTTATGTGCCTGGGGCGTTAAAACTTTCAGGAATTAAAGTTCACGTGTAAAGCTTCAAAGAACAAATTCTTCTGTGTTAGTGATTATACATTTCACACCTTCCTGTTCGCAAAGATCCCCAAGAGAGAGTTGTTTGTACTGAACGCCTTTCTGTATAAACTGCTTTCAATGTATAAATTTTGTTTTCAGTGTTAGCAAGTTTTTTGTTTATATATATATATATATATATATATATATATATATATATATATATATATATATATATATATATATATATATATATATATATATATATATATATATATATATATATATATATATAATCATGTACTACTTTTTAGACATTTATTTTTCTTCAACAACCGTTTAGATAACTCTGTTGCTTAGGAAAGATTAAATTAACCTATTTTTTTTTTATATATATATATCTCTGCAAACTATTTTTTTTTTCTAGTGGTCTGAATCTGAACAAAGGATTGTCATAACTGCAAAAGGGTTAAGACTCAAATCTGGCAACAATCCAAAACACACTAAACACAAAAACAAAATCGCAAACATACACGAAACCACAAAAATCAAGACCACAAAACACAACGAACGAAAAGAAAAACACGTATACATATCCTGCCGCCCCCCTCACACAAACACGAAAAATCCCGCACTAGAAGGGAAAAGAACCTAAAAGCACGGCGGGCGGCATGTATATATGTATTACTCAAGGCTGCAGCGCAAAGTGAAACGTGCGATTCCCGACCGACCCCAGCAGCGAGGGAGGTCGGGAATCTGTCACGCGGAGAGTTTTGAGCCGCGGTAAGGAGAAAGTCTAAGCGGCATACCAAACCACACGCCACACACACACCGCATACTGATAGGAAAGGAGGGGAGGAAGGAGGGAAAGGAAAGTTGCAAGGAAAGAGAGCAGGAGGGAATGAGATGGAAGAACAGAAAGGACGGAAGGAGGGAGAGAAACGAAGAGGAGGAAATAAGGAGGGATGGAGAGCGGGAGAGAGAGAAGGAGAGCTGCTGGGAAGGAGTGGAGGGAGAAGAGAGAGTGCGGATAAAAGACGGAGAGGAGGTAAGGAGGGGAAGAGAGACGGAGAGACAGAAAGAAAAGCTGCGTGAAGAGACACTGAGGGGAGGAGAGATGAGGGAGAGAAATGACGGAGGGAGAGAAAAGAATGCTGCAGGGAAGGAGGGACTATGGGAAGGAGAGACGGAGGGGGGAGAGAGTGAGGGGAAGAGAGTGAGATGAGGGATAGGGATGGGAGAGGGGATAAAGACGAGTGGAAGGTCAGAAATGTTCCTAGAAGTGCAATATGCAGCTCCAGGAATGGACGGAAGAGGGAGCAAAGTTGAAAAGAAAGGGAATGGGAAAATAGTAGTGAAAACACCTAAAATTAGAAGCATGGGATAAAGAAAGGGTACTGAAGAAGAAAGAATGCAGGGCGGAGATAAAGATGTAAAAAGAGAAAATGTGATACAGGGTGTTGCAGAAGCAGGGTCAGTGAGGCAAAAAAAAAAAGGAAAGAAAAAAGGAAAATAATGAAGTATATACTGAAAGAAGAAAAAGTCACCGGAGATTAAAGGAAATATGTAAAAAAAAAAATACATGGGGATAACGGGGCGATGATGAAAGTATAAATAACATAGTCTAGACAGGAGTGAAAAAAAAATAATGAAAATCGAGAAGTTTAAAGACGTAATGAAAAAAAAAAAGGATAGCGAAAAAAAAGTAACACAAAAATAGTTACGGAGAAGAAAACGTGGCATAATAAATACAAAAAAAGAACGTACAGAAAAGAAAAAACATCAGAAAAATGAAAATATAAAAACAAATAAAACAAAAGCTCTCATATTGAAGGGATAGAGGAGAGAGGGATAAAGGGTTGAACAATGCACTGAGGAAGAGGCGATGAGTGACAAAAGGCAAGGAGTGCATCGGAACCGTGTCAAGAAGCCCATACAGCGAGGCCTACTGGAGACAAGAGGGTGGAGGGCGTGGAGGACCAAGCTAACAAAGACTCGAGTAAGCCGGCGGAAGGAAAGGATTAATGGAACGATGAAGGGGAAGGAGGGAAGGAAGGAAGGAAGGAAGAAGGAACACGTATCACTTTCAGAAGCAGGCGCGGGTCTTGTGTCCCTCTCTGCGTGGGCGTGACGTGGGAAGGAAATTGAGGAAGATAATGATGGGAAACTGATTTTTGCCTCCTTAGATTTCAGCGTCATTAAGGTCGATTCACAGCCTCGGGAAAGTGAAGGGGTTAATGATGGTGGTGGTGATGGTGGTGGTGGTGGTGATGATCATGATCGTGATGATGAGATGGATGCTAGTATGTTGGTTATGATGATGATGATGATGATGATGATGATGATGATGATGATGATGATGATGATTCTAACCTTTCGTCTTTCTTATCTATTCTTAAAACATCCAGGGAATATGGAGACGCGTTTTTAATTTTTACATCTCGTAACTCGCAAGTAGAGTGAAAAAATATCAATAAAAATAAAAGTTAAAAAAAAACAAAAAAAACGGCCTTTACTTATTATAGCCTTATACATATCATCTCACCTCAAGATACTGTCCACTTCCCCACTTCCCCCGTACATCAACATAATCAGCCTCTCTGCTTCCACTAAATGACACAGACCTTCCCAATCATTTACTGTTCGCGCACCCCAGCAAAATTTATCATCTTTCTAACTAGTTCTCTGCTTGCTCTACTTTTCTTTCCACTATACCTGCATATGTACGGTGCTTTTATACTAATCCTTAAATAGAAGCAATCGCGAACACAGGTAATCACACCCTATGACTCCCACACCGTCTCTCGAATGCAAGGGTCTACTGAGGTATTCCAGACACAACGCAGCACCACGCCCTCAAGTGAAAGTACGTACTGAGACCTAAAAAGTCCATTGCCACACACGTTAATTGAAAGATTCTATGCAGCAACACACAATTCAGACATTCAGAATACAATGCTACAGAACCACCACCATTGCAACTACCACTCTCATCACCACTTATTGGTACACTAACAGAACACCTAACACCAAATCAAAGGACAGCCACAGTACCTCCCATCCACCCTACATACTCCAGCAACACCAACGCACACCAACGCACACCAACGCCCACCTCAACAACAACAATCCCACCCGCCCACATACCACAGCAACATCTTCACGCACACCAACACCCACATCAACAACAAACCTCCCACCCATCCACATACCACAGCAACATCCTCATCCACACCCACATCAGCAATAAACCCAGTGAAGTCACCCATCCAGCCTTCCTGACAGCAGCATTGGACACCCTTTCTGGGCATCGAGTAGCTTCCTATTGTTCTAGCAGGCATCCAAGTCCTCGGCGGCGGAGGACTAATCAGCGGAGAGACGAGGGGGTATCTCAGCGACGGAAAAAGTGAAAAAGTTGAAAAAAAAAAGACCCACCATTGTGCTAGTGACACACGTAGCCCCCCTGAGGATGGGGTAGGTCGATTAAGCGTCCGGGAAACAAAAGGTGAGGAAGAACATGACCCTGACGACGAAGGCAAGGCAGCAGTAGTGAATGATTGAGTCAGGGAATGGTTAGGTGGTACGTCAATTGTTACTCAAGATGTCAAGGTCTTCCTGGTCTTTATGTAACCACCAACGCCCCGCCCATACATACATACACACACACACAAAGAGAGAGAGAGAGAGAGAGAGAGAGAGAGAGAGAGAGAGAGAGAGAGAGAGAGAGAGAGAGAGAGAGAGAGAGAGAGAGAGAGAGAGAGAGAGAGAGAGAGAGAGAGAGAGAGAGAGAGAGAGAGAATTTTCACATGCACGTTTATACATTATTATTATTATTATTATTATTATTATCATTATTACTCCTACTACTACTACTACCACTACTACTACTACTACTACTACTACTACTACCACCACTACTACTACTACTACTTCTACTACTACTACTACTACTACTACTATTATTATTACTGTTTTTATTATTGTTTAGAATACTATCCAGTCGCAGCAGCAGCAGCAGCAGCAGCAATAGTAGTAGTAGCAATAGTAATAGTAGTAGTAGTAGTAGTAGTAGTAGTAGTAGTAGTAGTAGTAGTAGTAGACTTTTATCCCGTTTATGCCGTTACGTCCCTTGGCACACGGGTGTCTCCCCTGGGCGCTGTGAAAGGCGACTGAAAGGGACGAGCGGCGAGGCTGAGAACCTTTCCTCGTAAGCTTTATATTCCCACAAAACAAGAAAGGAGCTAAAGGAGCCTTTCATCTTTTACTTTCTTTATATTATTATTATTATTATTATTATTATTATTATTATTATTATTATTATTATTATATCATCACATCATTATTCATGTTATTTAATGGTGGTGATAGTAGTAGTAGTAGTAGTAGTAGTAGTAGTAGTAGTAGTAGTAGTAATGGTAGTAGTGGTAGTAGCAGCAATGAAGAGAGAGGAGGAGGAAGCTGCACGTTTACTCTATTCTATTTTATTATCCTTCACACATTAAAACGACCTCCATGACACGGCGAGGCAAGAGGCAAGAAGATTACCCCCCACCTCCACCTACTCTTCCTCCACCACCTTACCCTCCACTCTTCCCAGGCGGCTGCGTCCCCCGGCCAGCCAGACACTGTTCTTTACCCCAAACACAAACCCCAAAACATTTCACTCCAATATCCAGCGGAAAGATAAATAAATCATCAAATACCAAAAGACTATTGATATATGATAAAATATGCCCATTATCAACTTTTATTCCTTTCTCCTCTACTATTGTTTTCCGTCTTACGCCGCTCCTCCGAGACCTCCTTTCCCCTTCCGTCCATCTCTCGCTTTTCCTTTCCTCCTCCTCCTCCTCTCCTGTCGTCCTCCTCCTTCTCTTCCTCCTCCTTTTGTTATAACACAAAAGCCACTTTTCACCCTCGGATCACTCGGTAGCTGACTCAAAATATTTCACAATTTAATTACACATCAACGTTAACACATTGGAGACGCGTTACTCGAAGGGCCGAGGAACCAAGGAACCGCCGCCACTGTGAGAGGGAAGCAAGTAAAGGCGAGAACGCGAGGAAGTAAAACGGAATGGTTAGGACAAAGGCAGGAGGTTGTAAAAAGAAGGAAAAATATGAAATTGGGTCTTTTGAGAAGGAGAAGACAAGAAGCGTAATAAAATCAAACACGAACGCTAAGGACAAAAGGCCAAAAGGGGGAAAGATTATGAGGAGCACAAGAAGGAGGAGAGACTGGAGGCAGGGAAGGAGGGAGGGAAGCGAGGAGGAGATTAAAGATCCGGGAGATTAAGAGACGAAGAAGAAAACGGAGAAGAGGGACAAGAAAGCTCTCTCTCTCTCTCTCTCTCTCTCTCTCTCTCTCTCTCTCTCTCTCTCTCTCTCTCACGATCATTCTTTCAATACCATCTGCGCCAACGAGGCTGAAATCAATCCTTCACTTTAGCTTCGCTCTGCCAACTACTACTACTACTACTACTACAACAACTACTACTACTACTATGACTACTACTGCTGCTACTGCTACTACTACTACTACTACCACCACTACTACTACTACAGCACCAGGAACAACAGCAACAATAATAAGAATAACAGCAGCAGTAGTAACACTAACACTAACCCCACTCTTACACCTTGATCCACCACCACCACCACCACCAACTCTTTTCCAAAACCCCCTTATCCTCACACTCCGTGCCCTCAAGAGTCGGCTGTGGTGTGGCGACCCGCTGTGGGATCTGGATTTAAGGTTTCTACCACCGAGATCTCGTGGGGGCACGACCTCAATTCTCACATGGAATTTCATATTGCGAGCCTCCTCTCCTTTTCCCTCGCCTCCTCCGCGCCTTAGACCACAGCCAATAGTCCATCTGTATGCACCCCGAGGCGGCTCCGCGGGGAATCGAGTTGGTGCGGTGGCCTGGCGAACTTGATGGCATGAGGCCCCGGAGAACAAACCCCCGGGAGCGTGTGGGCCATAGCACGTCGAGGTGTTGGTCTTCCCCTGTGTTCTTATTCGTTCATAATGCTCCGGAACAGCTGCGCCAGACGTCAAGTGGGTGAGGCGTCGGGAATTTTAATCGATTTAAGCCTTTTTTCTTTTCCTTTACAGGGTATTTTGGCGCTTCGCCCGATGATGGTGAGGTCGCAGGAGAAGAGAGTGAGAATGAGAGAGGAAAAGCCCTGAAATATATTATTAAACCACTCCCACTGGCATGAATGACGAGCGCTGGGTGACGGGACACGGAGCGGAGGGCTGGCTGAGGAGGGGAAAGAAGGGTTCGGTTGAGTGTGGAGGGAGACAAGTGAAGGTGAAGAATACCAGGAAAGGGAACGAGAGAAGGAGGGATGGAGGGAAGGAGAGGTAAAAGCGTCTCGTTTTTAGGCACATCTGTGAGGGAAGGTTTCGAGAAGAGGAGTGTTGATCGCTAGAATTAAGTAATAAGGTGGGGCGGAGGAAGCGGAATAGAAGCAGGAGGAGGAGGAGGAGGAGGAGGAGGAGGAGGAGGAGGAGGAGGAGGAGGAGGAGGAGGAGGAGGAGAAGAAGGAGGAGGAGGTGGAGGAGTTCAGTGAGATAAAGAAGAAAACGGAAGAGGACACGAGTGGGTGGAGAAGAAATGTGATGGAGGAAGAAAATAGAGGCAGGAGATGAAAGATGGAATTAGTTTTGACTCTTCTGAGAAATTCGCATCGACTTTGAGCGAGAAAGAAAAAAAACGAGGTATTTGCAAGACGGGTGACTTTAGTAAATATTTGATGCAATGCTCTTGAAGGAGGAGGAGGAGGAGGAGGAGGAGGAGGAGGAGGAAAAGCCTCATTACAGAAAAAGCCTTAGGTGTAGGATGTTCCTTTTCGTTTATTTATTTATTTTTTTTTGTGTCGATGTTTTTCTCACTTCAACATTATCTTTCTGTCCTCTCCACTTTTTTTTTCATATCCTTCCTCCCTGTTCCTTTTTTCGTTCTTCCTTTTCTTCTTCTTCTTCTTCTTCTTCTTCTTCTTCTTCTTCTTCTTCTTCTTCTTCTTCTTCTTCTTCTTTTTTCCTCCTCCTCCTCCTCCTGCTCCTCACCAAAACAAAGCAACAGCATCCCTCGTGTAGCGTTACCTTCAACTCGAATCCTTACCTCTGTCTGTCTGTGTGTCTGTCCCTCTCTTTCAGTCTCTCCTGTGACAGCAATTACCATCAGCCTCTTTTGTCCCCGGTGGTGCCTCCTCCCTTAGCGCGGCTCTCATTACGCATTCAAGAGGCCGCACCCGGTACAAGGAGAGGCTGTAATCCGGACACCGAGCACCCCGTTTGGAGACGTGTGTTGCAGGGGAAAAGTCACTCGCCACCGTCACCTCGCCCTCACTTTTCATGGCAGTTGAGAGAGAGAGAGAGAGAGAGAGAGAGAGAGAGAGAGAGAGAGAGAGAGAGAGAGAGAGAGAGAGAGAGAGAGAAAGGTTTACGAAAGGCGTGCTTGCAAAACAATACGTACCAGACATGTTGGCCCTGATCAGGTTGTTTGTGATAAGCTACACTTGCGTTCGTATTCTCTTTGACGCTTTGTTCTCTCCTTAAGACTAGTTTGAAAGGGCATGGAAATGAATAATCTTGTTCTTATGAGTGGTGATGCAGAATACTTATTAAATTATCACTAAAATTATAAGCAAGGACTGCCACGTCTGGGCCTGACGTCTTCTTGCAGCTTATTTTCTACACACTCTAATGAAATACACATCTGAAAATCCAAAATGATTTCCACTTAAGTCTGCTTCATTTTAATCTTTGAAAATCCCAAACAACTTCCACTAACACCTGCTACACTGAAGAAATAGGAAGACGATACGTAGAGGAATACGGTCTCTACTCGTAGTCTCCAAGTGTAGAATAGGAAAGGGTTCGTTGTTCCCCATTAGCCAGTCGTATGTAAGAGATAGGAAAACGAAAAGTCGTTGGACGGTTAAGGCAAAGATTCCTCTCCATTACAATTCACCGCACGCGCCACGGACTTCGTTAAACCCGCGTTACCTTATCTAAAAAAAAAAAGCTTATTACTATTAAACATGCTGATGAAATTTGCAAGTTGAGGATGTGTCATGAATGTCATTATCCCTTCCCGCCACTGCCTGCACGGGGCGGCGGCACCAATGGTTCGTTCACGGGCTGACTTGGTGATGAGAGGACGCGTGCATGGCGACTCCTCCCTACCCATTACTTCCTCCCGGTCCTTTCCGTATCTCCATGTCTTCCATCTCAATGATTTTTCTATTTTTTTTTATTTTACTTTTTTTCATCTTTTTTCCCTATCTCCAAATCTTCACTCTTAGTGTTCTTTTTTTCCATTTTTCTCTTTTCCTTTCCTTTTCTTCTTTTCTGTTATCTCCAGCTCTTCTCACTCAACACTTTTCCATTTTTTTCTTTCCCTTCTTTCTTTCCTTGTTCCCATCTCTTCCCCTCAATGTTTTTTACACTTTTTTTCTTTTCCTTTCCTTTTCTTTTTCCTATTTTCATCTCTTCCCTCTTACTATGTTTCACTTTCTCTCTTCCTTTCCTTTCCTTTCCTTCTTTTTCGTCTCCATTCTTATCTGCATCTCTCCCTCTCGCAATATTTTTTTTCCCCCGCTATTTTTCTTTCCCTTCCCTCACTCACTGTTTCCTCCGCTGTCATTTCTATCTTCATTCCTCCTCTTCTGAATATTTTTTCTTCACTGCTTTTTTTTTTTTCTTATTCCTCTCCTAATCTTATCTTCACTTCCCCAGACATCTTTAACTAGTTTTGTCTTTTCCTCTTTCCTGCGACTCTTCACTCATTGCTTCCTTCCTTATCATTCTCATCTTCGTTCTGTGTCCTCTGCATTTTTTCCCAGTATTTTTTTTTCTTTCCCCTCCTCTCCCATTCGTAGCTCCGTCTCTTTCTCCCCCAATACTTCTCCGGTAATTTTTCTTCCTTTCCTTCTCACGATTCCTCACGCATTGCCTCCTCCCCTATCATCCCCATCTCCATCTCTTCCCCCTTACAGTATTTCTTCCATTTTTTTCCTTTCTTTCCCCTCCCATTTTTATCTTTATCCTTCCTGCGTCACCATTTATTTTTTTCTTTCCTTTTATATCCTTGCTACGAATCTTCACTCATTGCTTCCTCCCCCTCGTATTCCTAGCTTCATTCCTTCCCCCCCTATAAATATTCCCTACTATTTTTCCCTTGCCTCCATTCCTCGTTCCCCTGCCTCTCCTATTCCTGCACAAGCGAGGTACGAACACTGGGAAGGCTGCAAAGACACACGCTGCGGTATCGGATAAAAGCAGAGGCAGTTGGGCAGGTGATAAAAGTTTTTAAAGTTAATATGTCTATAAATTATCGTTCCCGTTCTGAGACTCCACGGACACCTTTACCTGCCGTGCCCCGATCAATACCCAGGTGTCCACAGGGGCTGAGTTGATAAATGGTAGATTAAGCTCAGTGTCTAGATGGACAAATGCGATACAGATGAACAGGAAAGGCGGTAGAGGTTGAATTGGGATTGTTATAGGTTCGCTCTAAATGACAATAATGTTCTTGATTCAGTTCAGTGTATATATGAGGAATGCACGCACACCAGGGACAAAGATGAGACAGATGAGTAGGAAAGGTGATAATGAAACAGAGGATGAATTAGGATTGTTGTGCATATTCCCTCTAGAGAACGTAAGAGTAATCCTGCTGCAGTCTGAGTTTACTGTTCGACTCGGAGTACAAAATGGGGGGAAAAAAAGCTTTCTTCTTTGCCTCAAGAGGATGTATAGCACTCCTGGTTTAGTATGAGTTCACTTTTCTCTTCTTTTAACGCAAATAAGAAGTCGAACGAGAGTATAAATAAGCGGAACGGAGGAAAGCCTGTTACTTTGCCACTCCTGAAAAGTTAACAAAAGAAGGAAGACCAAGAAGCAGGACAGTTTAGTCTCCTAGAGCGATTCAAGTTACAAGAAGAGACAAAACAGAAACCTTTAGTACCACACACCTCGTAAAAAAAAAAAAATAATAAATAAATAAATAAACTAAATACATGTCAAGTAAGGCCACACAATATAGGGTGAGTTAGTTCTCCGTACAGTCGTCGCCACACTACTTATTTCAGAACAAAACCACCAGCCACTCTCCCTCCCTCCCTCCCTCCCTCTTCGCTCTCCCTTCCCCTGCAGATTAAGGACGTGGAAAGAAGAGGGTAAATGTGGAATATACGTAATGTACCAAGGTTACTCTTTGTTCTCTCTCTCTCTCTCTCTCTCTCTCTCTCTCTCTCTCTCTCTCTCTCTCTCTCTCTCTCTCTCATTCCTTTCTTCGCCACTTTATTGAATCAGTATACAATTTCTCTTTCCTTCTCCTCGATTATCATTCAGTCTTTCCATTTCTCCTCTTCCGGATCATGTTTCATCAAAGCTCACAAGAGTATTTGCGTGGCAGTGATTCTAAAACAAAGAAGCGTTAGAGAATCACGAGCGGCAAAACATGAAGAAGACACAGGGCACCATAGAACAGCAAAGCAAAGCAAGAAGTAGTCTCTCGTGGTCTTCTCTCGGGTGAAAATGTTCCTGGGGTAATGAAAGTCAATGAGGATGTTATTCAATTTCCAAGCGGCATCGTCTTTTTCTTTTCTTTTTTTTCTTCCCCATTTCCTGCCACCAGCGCCTCGAGGGAACGGTAGAATTTCATCTTTACTCTTACTTCACTTAAGATTGTACGGTTTATCGCACTTTAATCTGGTAAGAGCCAACGTCTGCTGTTACTTGTTCTTCCTTTGTATTCTCTACCGTTTCCATTTCACCTTGACGACCACTTTATTTAGTATAGTATAATTTGTCGCAATCTCGTAAGGGGCAAAATGTCACAGGATATTTGTTCTTCCTTTGCGTTTCTTTGTGTCAAGCCACCGCCCACCACCTGCAGGCAATCCTCACACTTGTCTACCTTACTTTCCCATGCATTTTCTCCATTACACGCGCGCCGGCAATGGACCGCCAACACGCTAACTTTCGCCAGCATGACACGCAACTCCTCCCCTTCTTTACGCGGTGCATACGAGGCGCTGCTATGCCCCGGGGGGTCTATGGGATGAAGTCAGCCACCAACGGGGAATTTCAGTGACTTGTAGCGTGTAATGTGTTTTGCATCCCTCCTGGACTGAAGTGTTCCGTAAGAGAGGTATTAGCAGGCACTATATAATCATTTGGAGTACTATTCTATTTCTCGAAGTGTATGGAAAATGATGGATCTCTCTAAGAGTTGGTTTACGAAGGAGGAACATCAGGACTCGCCATAACAATCTCTAACAGTACTCGGGTAACTTACATAAGCGTAAGTGGTGGGCATTTTAATTCTAAATAAAACTACATGTAGCGCCACACAACATATAAAGCTTTTCTTCCTACAACCACAGCTGTCTTCTCCCGCCCCACTGGCTCTCCGTTGCGCCCGAGGACATGACAGCCTCCAGCCCCAAGAAGCCACACACAGTCCCCGCCTCTGTTCCTGCCGACACCAGAATATTTCAAGTGTGGGGGGGGAGGGAAGCATCCACTGCCTGCCCTTCCCGCTCCTCTGCCCCATACCAGGGATCTTCTGCTCTTGAAACTATGCAAAGGAAAGCATTTTTTTTTCATCTCTTTAATCCCGTTTCTTGTTCTCTTCCGAAGTAAAACTTACTGATACGATATTTTCCATACACACTTTCAACCATTCTTCATTATCATCATTATAATCAATATCATCGTATCTGTATTCTAATAAGACGAAAACCTTCTCATATTTCATCACTCATCTCTCTCACAGTCTGTTCCAAGCCACCGTAGGAAAATATTCTCATTCCTCTTCAAACAAAATTTCATACGGAAACTGCCACGTGTATTTCTTGTGTTCACATGTTCTTAAAGCATCACCACTTTGCTATTTCCGGTTACCTTTCGTCTAGATGCACGTGATTTATAACCTGATTGACTTCCATTTCCTGAGGTACATTTCCACCAGGCGGCAGTGCAGGTGCGAGAGACTCTTGCTTGTTCTCCGAGGCGTCATTTATTCAGGTCCTCGTATTTCTGCAGCGCAGCGAGGGTCTGAATGTTTGATGGCGGGGAGAAATACAAGGAAGCTGCAGACGAAGGCTTGGCCCCAAAGATTCAACATCCACGTCGAACTAAAAACAAACACCGTCCAGACACACACACACACACACACACACACACACACACACACAAGAATATATACTCGATACGTAAATTGAAAACAAATATCATCCCTTTCGAAACAAATAAACTAAAGCACCACAAATTCCTCTCGTTTTCGATTTTACAATTCACATTTATATTTTGCCCATAAAAAAAATAAATAAATAAATAAATAAAAATAAATAAATAAAAAAAAAAGTAGCTAGATCAGGCGGAAGACGACTCGACCTTAAACTTCGACTAGTGAAGAGAACCACGTGAACATTATTTTGGTATATTTTAAACCATACACTAAAATAAGTGAAAAAAAAAAATAACAGCAACGTGGAATTCAGTTCAGTTCAATGCGAAATAAATAAACACTCGGAAAAAAATATATAGATACGAGTATAAAAATAAATATTTCAATTTCAACTCGTGTTTTTTTTTTTTTTTCGGCAGGAGGGAGAAGGATGGGATAGGGGATGAATGAATGGTAAGGGAGGAATAGGAGTGGGATGAGAGGGGGGAAGGGAACGGGGATGGGAGAATGACGATGGTTGGGCAGGAATGGAAACCTGTCCGGCCCCATTCCTACAATTCCCAGGTGTGTCAGTCTATCGCCGAAATTAATTCCATTGTTCCCGAATAATAAACCTTGGGATGGGCGAGAGGGAGCGGCGCTGCACTCATCAAAACACGCACACACTGATGCTACATTCGTTTACATTTACGCACATGCACACAGGGACACGTGCCTAGTGATGTACGTTTTCTACTTAGTTACGGCGAAAGATTTTAAATTTTTTTATATATTTTTTTCTTATCGGTGAATAAATTTACAATACAGGCAAATATTTCGTTATTCTGCTCAGTGGAGAGAGATGGCAGGTGGCTCCTCTCCAAACCCCTACCCACACGTCCTGCGGTAAAAATGAATGACTGATTGGCTAACGGATTCAATTATTTACTTCTGGCGCCGTATAGAAGTCATTAAAGACAAAATATACGAACTTCAATATAAAAAAAAAATATATATATATAATTGTTCCAAAAGGAAAAAAAGAGTTCATGAAATTATTTCTGCCTCAGTCTACTAAAGGGACTACAACATAACACGGCGATGAAACTTTTCCCTTCCAGTTCAACGAAATTCGTAAAACCTGCACAAAACATTCTACATAATTTTAATACTTCACAGGATGAGCGTAAACTTGTACAAAATTTCAACACACTTTTTCAATATTCTTTATTTTCCTGTCAGTCGCCGGTACTCAAACCCATCCTCTTTCCTCCTTTACCTGAAGCCTCACAAACACGGGAGGCTGCTCTGTACCTGCCTCTTCTACCGTCTCCCAGAAGGCTTCAGAGGTGTTTTTTCCCCGAGACACAACAGCCGCCTCCCTATCCCCTCAAACGCACCCTCTTGCCACGCAGCAGCAGCCCCCTCACAATTCCTTCCTGTAGGGCCGCTCAAAGCAGGTCCTCCATCACCGCCTGCTAAGTAAGGCTCGTCCACCAACAGCCTCTCCCGGCCGGACCGTGCTGGAGATCCCTCGAGAGCCCAAGGAGAGGAGGCTACTGGGTTATTTTTTCCGCCCTCGGTCACTCATGCATTCTGGGCGAGGCTTTCACTCCGAGGCTCACACGGCAGGGTTCTCGCAACAAGATTTTAAGGATGAAAAAATTTGGAGAGGGGAGAAAGAGGAATAGGATGGGAAGGAGGATGACGATGTAGAAGAGGATGGAGGAGGATGCAGAAGTGGAGGGTAAGGGAGTTGAAACTGAAAGATTAGGAAGAGTACTCACAACACTATCATAAGTAGAAAACAAAATAAATAGCAGAAATAAATGGACTACAGAACAACGATGACGAGGAAGGAAGGGATAAGACGTCAAAACATAAAGGCGAGAAAAAAAAAATTGTGTTGGTGTTAAGAATATGTAATCTTGATGCAAGCAAAACTTAAGATGCCGTGAAAGGAATGCTCCAGCCAGGGACGGAGGAGGCGGCGAGGAAATGTGACAGGAGGCTGGAGCAAGAAACTCATCTTCGGAGACTTGGAAGAACGCGGGACGAGAAGCAAAACAATAAAGTCTGGATAAGAATCGGGAGGCGCGCGCACAAACACACACACACACACACACACACACACACACACACACACACACACACACACACACACACACACACACACTGGATGTGGAATAAAGAATGCAACAGCTTACCTGATTGATGTCTCCCACACATCACGAGGGTACACGTGCGATCCATCTGAAGAAGAGAGAGAGAAAAAAAAACACAGCCTTAGAATTCAGACAGAAACTGCTGCATTTAGTAAAAACTGAAAACCAGAATCTAGATAAAAAATGAGCGATACTTAACACAAACTCTATAAACGTCACAATGAAGAGCTCTTTTGAAACAGCTTTTCGCTCTTCCTTTAGTCGCTACAGTGGAAAGGTAACGCGGCAGGCGTACATGTTGAAATAAATAACTCTTTTACCTCCCACAACCTGAAGAAACAAAAGACTTAAGAAAGAAGTGAGTGTCGAGGCAACTGTTATTATTCTCATTTCTCTGAACTACGAGGAACGCTCCCACTCCACCTATGTATTGTTTACTAATGGTGCAGCGCTGACCTCTATCTAAATCGTCACTGAAAACCGGTAAGCAATCAATCAACCTCACACGCTGGATATTTTTGGATCCCTAGCGGCATGATTTCTTATTGCGGGAACTGCACGGCTTGTTCTCCCACAGGCAGGCACCGAGAGCGTAACAATTGCAGCACCAGCGCTTCGCGCATCACCTCTGCTTTGCTGATTGCAGCACAGTGAAAAATGTTTGTTAATAAAACGCAGAGATGAAAATACCTTCCTTTGATAGAGATATGAATAAACGTCTTATTTTTTAATGGTTTGAACATTTTGAAAAAGATTATCTAAACACAGAGCACTGATAAAACGAACGATAAAGTCAAATCTACCTTTGAAGTCTTCATTTTAAGTCTTATACAGTATAAACGTTTGGTTCAAAGATGTTGTGTACACAAGAAGACTTGCGCGCGCGCGCACACACACACACACACACACACACACACACACACACACACACACACACACACACACACACACACACACACACACACACACACCGTCGGATAATGCCACAATTTACACAACCACTGACACCTTGGGACACTAACACAAAGATACGCGGAGAGTCGAGTAGGGGACAATGATGATGATAAAAAGGAGAAAGCAGGAAGGTTATGGGGTTCTTAATCGCAAAACCTCGGCAGATAAAAGGAAAAAGAGCGTGGGTCACTAAACAAGGTGTTGTCAATGAGGATGGTGACTTTATTCGCAGATCTTCCTTAAACCAATGAAGGAAGCCTGTAAGTAGTTCAGAGGCTTTGCGGTGAGCGCTTCCCCCTCCTGCCTCCACGCACCCAGTCCTGTGTCCTGTAATGACTATAACCCAAGGCGACCATTCTCCCTTTCATCAGGACAGGAGCCTCTGTGACCCCCCGAGGACTGGCCGCACTGACCTCATGTGTATCAATGAAGGAAGAAAGGCTTGGGTGAACAGATCAAAAGTCTCCCCACAAAAACATTCCCGAACATCATAATTATCTTATGATTAGTATTTATGAAATGCCTCACTCTCCTGAGATACTGCGCAGAAAATATATCCTTCTGATTTAGGACGACACTTACACGTCTTTTTTCCCCTTGTGCCTTGAAAACATCCTCCCTGGGCAAGGCGGGGCAGCGCAGTACCAGGGCAGGTCGCTGCACGGCGGCGATTCACCACCCGAGGAGACACTCACGGTGCGGGACAGACTGTCTGACTAGATTCCAAATTAGAAACGAAGGTAGGGCTTTGATCTTGAGTCTAATTATGATTAGGAGCTTTGATGTCGAGACAAAAGCATTGCTATGGCAGTGAGGAGGAGACCCCGAAGCAGCAGCTTGACGAGAGAGGCGCGACGTGCAGCTGCTGCAGGTGCGGGGACTTCATACCTACAAACAGTACAGCCTGCCGCTAGTTAACAAAAGAATGATGAACTTCAATCTCTATGACAAGTTACGATGCAATTGTATACAGTATACAGACGTCGAACACACATTTCTTTTCCTCTAGTGACACACCATTAAAACTTCACGTGTATTATTAAATGCATTAAAAGAGTATTTGCCACTGATCTGCCCTTAGTAGCTTATACAATATTCAATACACTAATATATATATATATATATATATATATATATATATATATATATATATATATATATATATATATATATATATATATATATATATATATATATATATATATATATATATATATATATATATATATATATATATATATATATATATATATATATATATATATATATATATATATATATATATATATATATATATATATACATATATTTATTTATTTATTTATTTACTTAATTACTTATTTATTTATTTATTCTTTTTACTTTTTCTTTATTTATTTTTTATTTTTTTATTATCAGTACAATCAAAGAATTCCAATGTTACACATTCCCGTGTGGTCTAGTGGCTAGGATACGCGGCTCTCACCCGCGAGGCCCGGGTTCGATTCCCGGCACGGGAAAGATTTTAGGCAACATTTTTTAGTAACGCGCCACAGACTGGAAGATAATTCAGCCCTAACAGACAGAAATAATTTAAAAAGTACTCTCCTGAGGAGTGTCGTTGAATTATTCAGTTTGAAGAAGGCTTTGGTGCCCCGGGAGAGACGCCCCAACTCTGATTGAATTACTGCAGCCACGTGGGATTTCAGGATTTTTCAATCTAGGGATGGATGAGAGCAGACGATCTCCAGGTGTATTCCTCAGGGCCTCTCCTGCAATAGTTTACGAAGAATGATGGACGACATTTACTGGAGTGAAACGTGAAGGGAGAAGCCCCTGACGCAACAGTAAGATGTCGACTCTCCGAGGGACGACACTGACGCAACCTATTCAGTCACACTGAAAAAAAAACAAAAAAACAATTTGAGTACAACGTCATTAACTGAGACTGATCTCGACGAACACAACACATGTCATATTCTCTCCCTTTAAATCCCTATCAACTAACATTTACGGTCGCAGTAACTCGACAAAATAATGATAAACAGAAAAAAAAAAAACTTATCCCCTTAATTCCATGTCTGTACGTGGCAGATCCCGGGGCGGCGCACAAAGGGCACGGAGACGTCACGTACTCAACATATTCACCATCACAATAAGGCGGGAGGCGAGCAGCAGCAGGAAAACAGCGGTATCGTGGACAAAGGAAAGGAAGACGAAGGCGATGATGAGGAAGACCAAAAGAAACGGGAGGAAGAGGAGGAGGAGGAGGAGGAGGAAATCAACAACAACCAGAAGGAAGAATAGGGACACTGCCAGGAGATACGGGTAAGAAAAAGGAACAGGAAAGGAGCAGACGAAGAGGAAGAGGCACACATCTGTAATACAACTCCTACAGACTCAACAACACTAACGACCTTGTTAGACTCCAGCTTCATTAGTCTCTCAGCGACCTAAGCCTGAAGACCCGATATCAGGTGCTGGCAGGTGAAAGTCACCCCCTTCCTTCCCCTCCCTTCCCCCCCCTCTCTCTCTCTCTCTCTCTCTCTCTCTCTCTCTCTCTCTCTCTCTCTCTCTCTCTCTCTCTCTCTCTCTCTCTCTCTGATATCCTCCATCCATCTCAGTTTTTTCTTCTTGAGGGATGTTATTAGGCTCGGTCATATTCTCTCCCTTAGTCATTTGCCGCCACGGATCATCACTCTTCATCCCTCTTCCTTGTGCCTCCGCCATCATCTTCCTTCCTCCACGCTCCACTTGCCGGCGAGAAGAGAGACGCGGGACAACTGACGCACAATCATCTGGCGCAGAGGCATTATCATTATAAACTTAGGGGAACGTAGACAAACGCAGGACTGGAAAAGAAAGAAGAAAAAAAATCAAGCCGGCTGAGTTGTGCTGCAGTGTTTATTTTAGACTCCAGGACTGATTTAAAGCAAATATCGACGAGTCCATTGCAGCAGCGCTTTCTATTTATTCAGCCAAGAGCGAGACGGGATCCAAAACGCGGTCGGTCTCTCATAAGTGCATCTCCCGAAGACGACCTGCTGAGGGAGGCGAGGTGGGAGGCAAGGTGCTAGCATGAACGACCGTCTGACAGACGCGACACACTCACAAACGGTCGTGACTCAAGGCAGGGCAGGCGGAGTGGCGGCGAGATAATGAAGTAGAAGTGGGAAAGGGGAGAAGGAAGTAGGGAGTGTAAGAGTAAGGGGGAAGTGTGGAGGGGAGAGGACGAGGTGGGAAAGGGAAAAAAAAAGTAAAGGAGAAGGGAGGAAGATGCGAAAGTGTAAGAAGAGGCAGGGTACGCGAGGAAAGGAGGAGTAGAAGGGAGGAGGACTTGGAGGAGTAAGCTGAGTAAAGGGAACGGACTTGAAAGAGTAAGGAGAATCAAGGATGGAGGGGAGGAGAAGGGATGGAGAGAGTGGAGGAGTACGGATAGACACTGGTGGAGGGGAAGGGATGGAGCCGATGCACTGGGAGGGGAGAGGAATGGAGAGGAAGGCACAGTGTCATCCCTTTATGCTGTAACTTACTAAAGTGACGCGGCCTTTGCCTGTGTCACTCTCACGCACTTTCATTTGGAATATTTGGGAGCGCCGGCCTTCCCCGAACGTATATATATTAGTCTAGCATGTCACTCCACTCAACTTCATTCCGCCCCTTGAGGAAGGAGAAGAGGAGGAACACGTGCAGCACAGTGAAATTTACTTACCTAACAGTCTTCAAAAAGGCTAAAAACGCTATCCTACTTGCCGATATTGAGTCTTGCGCGGTCAACTGAATGGGAAAAGAGGCGGGGCATTATGATTTTCCCATACCATTATCAAAAGCTGACTCAAGCAATTCTTTTTGAGACGCTATATCACAAAGACTTTCGAACCCTTTTGTTGTATCCTTCGATAAGGGTATAACGTCTGAGATATTTGTATTTCCTTCAGTTCTGTGTCTTAACGGGTGGCTTGCTTGGTTTCACCTCCTGCATGTGTGACTGAATGGAGACCCTGCTGCCTCTGCCTTCCGTAGCGTGAGCATCCTAAGGTGTTGGACGATGCAGGAAGGAAGGAGGAACGGATGGGAAGGAGGGGGAATGGAAGGAAAGAAGGAAGGGAGGGAGGAAGGGAGGAAGAAAGGAGGAAGGGAGAAGGAAAGGAAAGGAGAGGTGAGGTAAAAAGGAAGGAAGGAAGGAAGGAAGGAAGGAAGGAAGGAAGAAAAGAAGGAAGGAAGAATGAAGGAAGGAGGAAGGGAGGGACTTTGTGATAAAGGCAAGGAGAAAGCAAGGAAGGAAGATTGAAAGGAGGAAGGGATGATGGAGGAATCACAAAGCACAGGAAGGCTGGAGCAAGTGCCGTTGTGACACGCGAGTTGCTGAGCCTGAAAAATATGTTATGACTTCTCTGGTTTCTCTTGCGCTCGTGCATTATTATCATCTAAACCAGAACTCTGCCAACCAAGTTTTAAAGAAGAAATACGGATGAAATGATTGTGGTGGTGGTGGTGGTGGCCTCTGGCAGAATTTTAATGCATAATCTCTTAGGAATATGTAATACGCCTTCCCAAAGTGAATAAAACGTTATGATTCAGAGTATAATCCTGAAAGACATCAACAGTACCAAAAGGGATAATGGAATAGCGCAGGCATTTTAGTTCGTGTAGTTTCATTTCTATTCAGTAGAACCAAGTACAGTTGCTTGAAATAATAGGTGTCCTATTGCCATCTGTTTTTTTTTTTTTTTCTCGTTCTGTGAAACCACGTACTTATAATCGATGCCGTATTACCATTAATATTTCTATTTTTTGTTCAGTGAAACCACTTTATTAGTAGGCGTCATACCGGCATCAGCGCTCAAAGGACAAGAAGCACCACAGGAGACACATACAGTGCGGCACTCCGTCAGGAATGACAGGAGTGTGTGGAGGTCGCTGCTGCCCTGCTTGTTACTGAGGCGCTTGGCAGCCAGGCGAGTGTAGCTTTCCTTGTTAGCTGGGATCTCTTATATAAATACTTCTCTTTCTATATATTGATCCACACACACCTTCGTTAGCTTTAATTCATACGGCCGATGACCCCAAGCCTCACCTCTCGCTTTCAGAACCTTCACGGGTACACTTTCTTGAATTCAGGAAAACATGAAAGTAACATCATTTCATTACGCAGACCAAAAAAGAAAAAAAAAAACTTTTCACGTTTTTTTTTAATCCCATGCATATTACATATTACAAAGAAATACGTCATCTCTCAGCAAGTATTTGAAAAAGAGATTTGAAATATTTCTCTACGTCAATCTCAACGTGCAAACACATTGTTGACATCCCTGCAAGTTTGAAAGAAAATACTGACAAAGAAATACACAAGCGCGCAGGTGTATACCCAGAGAGAGAGAGAGAGAGAGAGAGAGAGAGAGAGAGAGAGAGAGAGAGAGAGAGAGAGAGAGAGAGAGAGAGAGAGAGAGAGAGAGAGAGAGAGAGAGAGAGAGAGAGAGAGAGAGAGAGAGAGAGAGAGAGAGAGAGAGAGAGAGAGAGAGAGAGAGAGAGAGAGAGAGAGAGGAGGGGAGGTCGTAACACCTAACACCTGTGCTCTCTTAAAAAAAAAAAATCCACGTAAAGGCAACGAACGGAAAGAAAGAAGAAAGAAGACAAATCACACTTGAACCTGACAGTTGAGACAGGAACCGGGAGGAGGAGGAGGAGAAAGAGGAGGAGGAAGAGAAGGAGGAGGAAATAGTGGAAGAGGGAAAACAGTCAGTGAGGGAAGGGAAGCGTCAGAAAGCGAGGCCCTGTCATCTTGCAGCACCTCCACGCCAGGGGACAACAAGGGGCACGCGTGAGGCACCTGTCCTCTTACGTTACCGGTGACAGGGAGCGTACGAGGTGTTGGCCGCGCCGCTAACTCCATCGCACCACGCATCTCGTCCCGCAGTAACGTACGGGACGGGTTATTGCGGCCAGGAGGGACTAAAATGTGTATAAAATGAGTATAAAATGTGCAACATCTTCGTAACAGACACACGCGGAGGAGTATTAATCTAATACGCGTAAAAACTTCACATTCAGCGTAAAGACAAAAACGAGATGAACACATGATTACAGATAGAAAGGTAGGTTAAAGTGTTTCATACGAGGCGTTAGCGGAGATGCAGTAAAGGAGATAGTGAGGCAGAGCGAATGTAGAGACACGGGAGGTGGGGATGTGATGAAAGCGTCCAACTGTAGAATGAGACAGGTGTAGGGCCATAGGGTACGGAGGTGTAGTAATGGTGATAGTGGTGTTGGTAGTAGTGGAGTGCAGGGAGACAGATGGAGCACAGATGGAGGTGGAGCAGTGATGGAGGTGGAAGTGGTGTCTCGCGGGTACAAGGCGGATGAACATTACTCAGGGCTAGCCTGGGGAGCTGCGGAAATAGCGGGTCGAGCGAGAGGGTCAGAGTGGCCCGCTGCCAGGGATGCCAAAGGGAGGCTGGCAGCAGTATGGCACTCTTCCTCTCTCTCTGTCCCTTGTCTCTTTCTGTTTTTCTTTGTTTCCTTGGTCATTTTATTTTCATGGAGTAATTTACACAATGTTTTTCTTTTTCATCCCACATGTCTCTGTCAATGATCGGTATACTCAACGAACTTTCCCTCCGTACACACGTATAGGCTTCAGTAGGTGTACGTTCTGGCTCTGACTCAGGTATTCACTCCAACACAGCGGGGAGTGCCAGAATAAAAGAAATAACTTCCGCAAACACACACACACACACACACACACACACACACACACACACACACACACACACACACACACACACACACACACACACACACACATACACACACACACACACACATACACACACACACACACACGGCCTCACCACTCAACCCGCGGCACTAATTTGTCACCTGGACTAGAAATCCACTATTTCCGATTTCCGGCAGCTTGGGACGAATTCTTGGCGATCCACGCGAGGGACATTTCAGTTCGCGAAAGGTTTCGGTGATAAAATACACGATTTGTGAGCAGTTTATGAGGGAGAGAACGGATTCGATGAAAAAGGAAACTTATGTACTAAGGAACCATTTCTGATATAGTCTAGATATTTCACGGGAAGAAAAGGAGATTGTGGAGTCTTATATTGTGTGAAAATGATTAATTTTAAAATACATGTATTTATTGTTGTATAGAAGATTAAATTACAGATCGGCACTTCAAGAGGAACAGGAAGCCAGAAGATTAAGATATACTCCTTTGTGTGTGTGTGTGTGTGTGTGTGTGTGTGTGTGTGTGTGTGTGTGTGTGTGTGTGTGTGTGTGTGTGTGTGTGACACAGGAGGGCGTCTACCCTACATTCCGCATGGTTGCATAAGTAGCTAAGAGAAAACAAAGTGAAGCCAATATTATGCAATGGATGGCACGGTACTCGTATGAACGCCTGTCCTTGCTGCACCTCGCACAAATATAAAATCGTGGGAGTGGAGCGTGTTCATGAAAAGTATATTCCCTTTTTTCACAACGAGAACTTTACAATCACCCCGATGTCGCTCGTTACCAAATAGCCTCACGTCGCCCCTCGCTGCTAAACTGCTTCACGTCAAGAGAGGCTCGATGGGGCGGGCTGTGCGCTACTATCACTCCCATAAACATCCTCCGCCCGCGCCGATAACTGGCATCAGTACTTCACCGCTCACGTCGACCAGAGGTAAGGACTGGTAATGTTGCAATTGCTATTGCCAGTGCTCCAGCTGCTGCTGCTGTTACTGCTGCTACTGTTACTGTTATCGCTAATGTTGCTGTTGCTGTTGCTGTCTCTTACATACACGATAATTTCCCATGCAATTAAAAGCGCGGAATTAGGAACGTCATATTATATGTGTACTGGCCAGACAAAGTTTGCTGTTTTCCATATCCTGCAGCGAATATTACTTGTGTTTTCACTTCAATAGCTTCTGTAATAAATCAACAAGCAGACATACTCGTAGGTGCATACACACTTTAATGCAAAACCTGAGGAAGAAACTGGAAACAATTTACATCAGGTTCTCAAGCGTCCCCCGCGTCGCATCACAGGAGGATTGTCAGAATTACCAATGAAGAATTTAATGAACCACTCGGGCGAAATGAAAAATCCTCATGCTTCGAAGACAATAAAGTTTGAGATGATTTTTCTGCATTTCACTTTGGATGATTTTTTTTTTCCATAAACGCATAAAACAGTTAGCGAGACCTGAGCAGCTCTGCGTGGTGTGTTTCTGAAGCAAAACTACACGACCGAAAAACAGCTAAACATATCGTATTGTAATATGTTATTGCAACATTTACGCAAAAACATGCTAGGCTGTCAGGGCGAGGCATAGGCGTCGAGTAACTGGTCTCCGGTGAGAGGTAATTACCCATTCGACGAGGCGGCAGGTTCAGGCAGCCAGGGCCGCCACGCACACTGATCAAAGTGAGGCGTGGCTCGCACCACTCCCCGGGCTCCCTTGACATTAACTGAACACTGTACATTTAAATGCCATGTGTGTTGCCTAAAATAAAATAAAATAAAATAAAATAAAATAAAATACAACAATCAGCCCTCAGCAAGTAATTAAACACGAGCAAGTAATACATTGTGTTGACAGGTCGCCAGAGACACTCGCGGCAAAGACAACAGAGTCGCTCGAGGCAGTAGGAGACGGAAACGACTGCACTTGTCTACAGACTACAACTAATAGCAACGTTGAAAGTGACACCACCTCTAAATATTACAAACAAAGCACCACCACAAGCAGCACCACCACCCTTCACCACCATGCCTACGACACACCACACTCGCTTGGAGTTCATAACGCTACTTTACCCACACAAGGCTTTTACCGCAGGGAGGGGGCGAGGCTACTTTGCAGACTTGAGGCCGCTAAAGGTCCAGCTTGCTTACGGGAAAAAGTACCTAAGAGCCACCTAGGATCCAGCCTCACCAATGACGCCTTCTACGGGATTTTACTGCAGTCAAAAAAATGCGGAATTAAAAGTGAAGGAATTGGGAACAAGTATATTTTCTTTGGCG
>NC_087154.1:29807026-29812026 GCF_035594125.1 Scylla paramamosain
GAGAGAGAGAGAGAAATTTGGATACCTTAACGCTGCCAAAAAATATCTTATTTATTCAACTCTTTCAGCCTCGAGCTTCCTCCTCCTCCCTCTGTCGTGCTCCTCCTCCTCCTTTGCATCTCCCTCAGTACTTTTCCCGTAAAATATTCATCTTCTGGTAGTCTTCTTCCAAAGTGCCTCCAGCATACAACATTGTACCCTTTGTCACGCCCTCTCTCTCTCTCTCTCTCTCTCTCTCTCTCTCTCTCTCTCTCTCTCTCTCTCTCTCTCTCTCTCTCTCTCTCCTGCCAGATTCACATTTACGATAACGCCGCAGAGTTGCTCAGGGAAGATATATGGATGCTGCTTAAGATTTAAAGATGTGAATCACCGCTGTTTACGTTTTCTTCAGTATCCCATCGACAGAAAATGTTAAACGTGGCGCAGTGCAAGAAATGTAAATAGTTTTTTATTTATTTATTTTTTTTTGTGTGTGTGTGGGAGATGATTGTGGTGGAGGTGGTGGTCGTGATAGTAGTAGTAGTAGTTGTAGTAGTAGTAGTAGTAGCCGTAATATCGTGAAGCTAGTGACAGCCACAGCAGCAATAATATGTAGTAGTAGCAACATCAGCAGTAGCAGAAATAGAAGCGACAACAACAGTAACCGTACGAGCAGCAGGAAGGTAATTAAGGCAGTAATGACGCGACATGGGCAGGTATGGTAGACACGTGGGCGGTATGGCGGCGGGGTTGGGGTGAGTCTGGGTTGCTAAAGGGCTCCATCCACGGTAATCCATCGGGCAGAAGCTTCCATTAGCTCCTGGATGCTGCAAGTCCTTTAGATGCCACAGAGAGAGGAGAGGGAAAAGGGTGAAGAGAGAAAGGGAAGTGAAAAGGGGTGAAGAGAGAAAAGGAAGGGGAAAGGGTGAGGAGGAAAAAAGGAGAGAGAAATTAGAAAAAAAGGATGGAGAGAATAAGAAGGGAAAGGGTGGAAAGAAAAAGGAAGGGAAAAGGGGTGAAGAGAGAAGAGAGGAAAAAGGGTGGAAAGAGAAAAAGAAGGAAAAAGGATGGAGGGAATAGCAAGGAAAAGGGTGAAGAGAGAGGAGAGGGAAAAGGGTGGAGAGAAAAGGAAGAATAGGGTAAAAAGAGAATAGGAAGAAAAAAGGGTGAAATGAAAAAAAGAGGAAAAGGATGAAGAGAGAAAAGGAAGGGAAAAGAAAAGGGTGGAGGGAAAAGGAAGGGAGAATATTGGAGAGAAATGAAGGAGAAAAAGAGCGGAGAGAAAAGGAAGAAAAAAGGGTGAAGAGAGAAAAGGAGGGGAAAAAGGTGGAGAGAAAAGGAAGGGAGAATAATGAAGAAAGAAAAGAAAGAGAAAAAAGGCGAAGAGAGAAAAGGAAGATATAGGGTGACATGAGAAAAGGAAGGGAAAAGGTGAAAAGAGAAAAGGAAGGGAAAAAGGCTGAAGAAAGAAAAGGAAGAATAGGGTGAAGAGAAAAGGGAAAAGAGTAAAAGAGTGAAAAGAAAAAAAGGAGTGGAAAAGAAGGGAAGGAGAGGTGATAGAAAGAATACGGAAGACGCAGACAGAGTGGTTCATTGTGTTTTCTCTCAAGCTTATCTTTATGGGGAGGATGAATGATGTCACTATAAGCCCACCACAGCCCACACTGCTGCTTTTGTGCCCAGTGCTTCTGCAGGACAAAAAAACTAATAAGTTGGTCACGCCGTCACGACGGCAATGATGATGATGATGATGATGATGATGATGATGATGATGATGATGATGATGATGATGAGGAGGAGGAGGAGGAGGAGGAGGAGGAGAAGGAGGAGGATTGAAATGTCACAAACTTCAGTAAGCACCTAATGCCATTTTTTTTTTTTTTTTTCAAGTATCTGATATCGTTTGTGAAATGCAAGCATTCCATTACATCTCTAAATATCTTAGATAAAGAACATCACTCTTAACATATAACATATAACAAATAACATTATCATGAAACAAAAAGGAAGTACAAATTTAATAAGAGGAAACAATCGCTTCGAGATACCACTCTTTATTTACAGATGTGTGCGATTCACTGAATGAAAGTGAGGATAACTCACGCAGAGCAACCGCCGCGAGGTGGCGCGCCGGCCTCATGGTGTTGTCAGACGCTGCAAGACACGGCACAAGAAACAAGTCTAAGAAGATTCAAGAGACACAGGAGGACGCCGCACACATGCAAAGGATAATGATGTGCAGGAGAGGATCCTCCTTCGGCAGCAATCCGGAAATTGCTTCCAGAGAGGCAGAGATGTGAGGCACAGCGGCGAGTGTTTCAAGGCATCATTCCCACGGACCTGTGGGGCATCCTGCAGGATGCTGAGGCCCTTAGGACTCGTGTGTGTGTGTGTGTGTGTGTGTGTGTGTGTGTGTGTGTGTGTGTGTGTGTGTGAGAGAGAGAGAGAGAGAGAGAGAGAGAGAGAGAGAGAGAGAGAGAGAGAGAGAGAGAGAGAGAGAGAGAGAGAGAGAGAGAGAGAGAGAGAGAGAGAGAGAGAGAGAGAGAGAGAGAGGGAGGGAGAAAGGGGGAGGGAGGGAGGGAGAAAGGGGGAGGGGAAGGGAGGGAGAGAGAGAGAGAGAGAGAGAGAGAGAGAGAGAGAGAGAGAGAGAGAGAGAGAGAGAGAGAGAGAGAGAGAGAGAGAGAGAGAGAGAGGAGAAAAAGTGTACGAGGACGAAGCTATCTCTGGTGAAGGGCACTCTTTGTCCGATATTAAAGAACATCTGAAGGAAAACCTTCTTGGAATCTCTCTCTCTCTCTCTCTCTCTCTCTCTCTCTCTCTCTCTCTCTCTCTCTGCGTCGCCACAAATTATTATTTAGTGTTTGTTTTTCGTGTCGGCAGAAGTCCCTGTCACTATTAATCACCTTCGCTGTCCCGCTTCTCCTGCTCGTCCTCCCTCTCTCCCTCCCAAACAACAGGATGAATGGGGTCAAGGGCGCACTGACTGGGGCGTTACATTTAGATCAGAATTGAAAATCAAGGCAGGTATATTACAGGAACTGTCTGGTTGTAATGAAGGATGTGCACATTTTGGAGGGCCTTTTTATTTTCCTTTCTTGAAATGGACTTTTTATCTATATATTTTTTTCTTTCTGGCGAAGCTTCCTCCGGCTTCCTCAGCGGGAGGTTTTGGGAGAAGCGAGGGTAGGATGTATGAACAAATAATCGAGGGAAATGGAACAAGCTGGAAAAGAAAAAAAAATAAAGAATGAAGCAGTGGAGTATGTCAAGGTGCCTTAACTCTCTCTCTCTCTCTCTCTCTCTCTCTCTCTCTCTCTCTCTCTCTCTCTCTCTCTCTCTCTCTCTCTCTCTCTCTCTCTCTCTGACCTGCATCTTTTCGCCTTTCTCTCTCTTCCCTTCCAAGGATATCCTCATATCTACAACATCATTTCCAACATCTAATCTTTACAACCCCCAGCAGTTTCACTTGATACCGACACTCCACTCACTCAGGGCTCTAAGAACTGTGCCTTTCAATAGAACATTTCTCCCCTCCGTCCTTTTCAATACTCAATTCGCACCCTTTGCAAACAGTTTTTCGTCCTCTACTCACATCAACGAGCCACTCAATCTCAGTTTTCAGCGCCCATGCGGTACTCTGCATCCACACATTATGTCGGCAGGTCTCAAAAGAAAGTAAATCAGTAAATAAAATATATAGATAAATAGGTAAATTACTTAGTACATGATGGATAAAACATATACAAAAGACGAAAAGGAAAGGAAAGGAAAGGAAAGCAAAAGGAAAACAAGAAAAAAATGGAAAGGAAATCAATGACAAGAAAAAAGAACAGAATGAAGAGAAAAGGCGAAAACATTAGAAAAAAAAAGTAAAGGAAAGAAAATATGGTCAGGTGAACAAATGAATCTACAAAAAGCCTAAACTGCGCAACAAGTGAATAAAAAAAAAAGTACATGAGACCTGAACAATGTATGAGATGAATAAATGTACATGAAATAGATAAGCGAATCCATAGAAAATCTTCGGAATGCACGAAGTGAATTAGCGAGTCTCCAGAAAAACCACCACTGTGAATAAGATGAATGAATAAATCTATACGAAACCTGTAGAGTGCGTGAGGTGAATAAATGAATAAAATCAGGGTGGGCGCGGGGTGATGCGTGCCTTCAGATGAACCTATTGAGAGTAATGAGTCCCAATGGCCGCGTGTGCCGAGGTTCCGGGCCGCAAGAGACCTTTCAGAGTTTAATTGGGTCCGGTTTGGTGCCTCGTTTTCAAGATTTGCCTCGAAAATTAGTTCACTTTTCTCTCCCTCCCTCCAGGTCTTTACTGCACCCGCCGGGGACTACGCGTTGATGGTAAAAAGAAGGAAAAAAAGACTGCAATATCTGAGAAGCGCGGTGAATTAAGCCGTGTTCTTTTCATGTGAATAACGCGGCACAGAACATCGACTTAGTATTTATGACTCACTTTTCCACACACATGTCCTAACAATCACTAAATCTGAGCAAATGGAGAGGAATCAACTTTCACTTTTTAGCGATTCTTCATTTCTTACTTTAAATTAAGTTGAGAACCATCGTAAGTGCCAATAGATCTCCCACTACCTGTGCTTCCTTTATGTTCCTTAGTGTCCCCGGAAGGAAAACCTATAAATGACTATTATTTCCTGTGACAACATTCACCGCATACCATCGCCCTCCTTTGTTCCCACCGTTTCATTCACCACAAGTCACCGGAAGCAGTAAATAAGAGCGTTTCTCAGCCACCAATGATTGAGTTACCTCTTCTTGTCTTAAGGTGAATCAATCCTTGGCTCGTGGCACCGCCCTCGCCCCCACACGTCGCCGCCCGCCGCTGTGCCATTCCTAAATTTAGTTTGGTTCACCGGAATAAAGGAAATGCTTTCGCCTTGGTCCGACAGGCTACCGCAGAACTAGAATTATGGATAAGGTTGAGTCTTGGGAGTTTTGATGAATGAAAATCAGCGTTAGTAATAGTTGGTTTAGTAGTAATAATA
>NC_087154.1:29817026-29822026 GCF_035594125.1 Scylla paramamosain
GGAAAAAAAAAGTGTGTGTGTGTGTGTGTGTGTGTGTGTGTGTGTGTGTGTGTGTGTGTGTGTGTGTGTGTGTGTGTGTGTGTGTGTGTGTGTGTGTGTGTGTGTGTGTGTGTGTGTGTGTGTGTGTGTGTGTGTGTGTCTTTGTATACAATACGAGTGCGTGCGTACTATTCTTTTCTTTTTTATACAAAGTTCGTAAAAACAATTTAAAGCTACCTGGTGTGTGTGTGTGTGTGTGTGTGTGTGTGTGTGTGTGTGTGTGTGTGTGTGTGTGTGTGTGTGTGTGTGTGTGTGTGTGTGTGTGTGTGTGTGTGTGTCTATGTTCTCGTGCTCGTGTGTGTGTTTGCTGATGGATTCTCGCATCTACTTCCCAGTATCAATTTCCCTCTTAAGTGTAAACAAGTTCTGCCTTCTCCGCACAGAACACAGAGGCACACGTACAACCCACACAAAACTTGCATAGCAAACAAACTACACCACTACTACTTCGAATCTCTTCTTAACCAAGCACACATCAAACACGTAGAGAGCAAACAAGAATTTCTACCTTGCAATACACTCACGCCACAGGAGAGGCAGTGTTAAGGCGAGGGAGGGAGTGAGGCAGGAATGTGGAGGAGATAGAACGGCGAAACTGCCTCGGAGAATGAGAGCTGTGATGAGAGTGTGGTCTCCGGTGTGGCATGGCGAGGTTGTTGCTCCGAAGGTTTAGATTACACAGTGCCTGAGGTAGTGTGGCGCGGATGTGACTGAAGAGGAGTCGGGTTATGGTGTGGTGTGGAACAGAGAGTGAGGGACAGCGAAGAAAAGATTTAATTGGGTTACCTGGAGAGAGAGAGAGAGAGAGAGAGAGAGAGAGAGAGAGAGAGAGAGAGAGAGAGAGAGAGAGAGAGAGAGAGAGAGAGAAACGGAGGGAAGGTGGACAAAACATATCACTATATAAATAAATCCAAGTTACATAAAAGACAATAAACTCGGAACAAAACAAAACAGTTGGCGCGGTGTCCTCCCTCTCATCTATCCCCATTCATCCCATCTGCAGTGACGCCGCGAAGTTTTCCTTTCGCCACCAAAGCTTTCTCTTGTCGGGGAAAACTTGGCTTCGCTTTCATGCCGCCTCGCTTTGTTAACTCGTCTTTATCCCGCAGCCAAGCCTCCTCTCCGTCACTAAGAAACACGGTAAGGAGGCGACAGGAGGTGGTAACAAGAGCCACATTAACAGGTGTCAGGTGAAGTAGCCATTACCTCAGTGGCTGCCTCCTTCAGATGTCGCCGCGAGAAAGGGATGTGTAGTCGTCCTTCCTCCTCTTCTTCCTCCTCTTCTCCCTCCTCCTCCTCCTCCTTCTCCTCCTCCTCTACCATCCATGAGAACCACAAGTTAGATCATATTTCACTTTGAGGTCTGAAGGGCGTGGGGTTGACGTCATTCTTTTCTTTTTTCTTTTTTTTTTTTTTGTTATGTGTCTATATGTGTGTATGTGTCAGTGTGTCTCGGAGGCAAGCGCAGTGACCTCCCGCCCGTCACTTGTGGCTCACGCTCAGATTGTCTCTGTACAGCCCGATGCGTCTTAAGCGATAAACTTCTGTCGCTGTTACTCCTGATACTGCTGTTGCAATTAAACCCACCACTAGTATTATATCACTGCTGCTGCTGCTGCTGCTGCTGCTACTACTACTACTACTACTACTACTACTACTACTACTACTACTACTACTATTGATAATAATAATAATATATCTACTACAGTTGCATGTATATCTACAACGGCTAACATTATTACTATAGTCCTCCTTCACCTCCTCCTCTTCCTCCTCCTCCCCCTCCGCCGTCGCTTTCTCCTCTTCCATCTCCTACTACCGGTACCACCACCACTACTAATGATACTACTACTACTACTACTACTACTACTACTACTACTACTACTACTACTACTACTATTACTACTACTACTATAACTACTACTACTGCTGCTGCTGCATCTATAACTACTAATACTATTACTATAATCCTCCTCCTCCTCCTCCTCCTCCTCCCCCTCCTACTACTTCTACTATTACTACTACTACTACTACTACTACTACTACTACTACTACTACTACTACTAGTACTACTACTACTACTATACTACTAATGACACTGCTGTGGGTGTAGCTGCCGCAGGTGCCAGTTTACTAGGTGTTCGTGCTCGTCAGGGAATGAAGTCACTTCACAATAAAAAAGAGTTTCACGAGTAGAGGCGCTACTTTACTGTTAACTTATTTTTATACATGTTGCGTTTACTAGTCCTTCCGGTCCTTAAATTGAAGGTTTCAAATAATGCAGCTTCAACAACAATTACGTTTAGTTCGTAAAATTACATTATATTACATGCTTAAAAAATGGAAACAGCAGTAGTTCCTTGTTCAGTGTTCTGTAATGCTTAGCGCAAATCTGCGCACGTGTTTCTCGTCTGTTAAGCACCTGTTGCACCGACCCGACACCAAAAATTGGAATGACTACATGTTATATATATATATATATATATATATATATATATATATATATATATATATATATATATATATATATATATATATATATATATATATATATATATATATATATATATATATATATATATATATATATATATATATATGTTTATGTGTGTGTGTGTGTGTGTGTGTGTGTGTGTGTGTGTGTGTGTGTGTGTGTGTATGGGAATATGTTGGTAGGGGATACATGAGAAGTGAGGGAGTGTGGTATGGCGTGTCTGTGTGCTCGCCTTTCAGTGCTATCAAACAGGTTTTTCTTGCACTAACCCCTGAACACCTCCGGCAGACAGGTTGTGCTGCAATCAAACCCGCATCAACGCTGCTGTACGTACGAAACAGTCTGAGATTCAGGTAAAGTCACATTGCGAATACACTTCCTGAATCTTACGTGGCGTCTTCGCTCTGTCAGGTCGCTGCTCTCACACGTCACGTGTGTACGTGTAGTTGTAAAATTGCACAGTTGATTCGAGTTTGCAAAAAGGTAGTCTTGGATAGATATTAAAACACTTTTGTTATCTTTAACTTACTTCTTACTGCGGTGTGAACCAAGTTTAGTTTCAGGTTCCAAATAGCAAACCTTTCATTCCACACACTACTCGGTCCCAGAGGCTGTGCAGATCTCTGCTCTTTTTAGCGTAATTGTTTCTTCCATAGTCATGCGATAAATCCTTTCCTATTTTTCTTGGAGTTAATCGCAGATAAATTAAACCATGAATTTATGCTCACACACACACACACACACACACACACACGCACACACACACACACACACGCATACACACACGTCAATAAAGTCGGAAAAATTATGGCATGATAGTTTGAGCACTGTAACATACACAGGCGACCCATCACATAAAACACATTGTGCGACTGAGGGTAAAGTACAGCGCTGTATATTATGAATTTATAGCAAGGTTAATGATCCGTTTGACAACCCGACTGGCCGCGCGATTCAGAGAGGAGTAAGTGCATTAAAGTGTGAGTGAAAATAACTGGTAACTCAATGAAATGATCAAGTAAAGAATTCAGCAGAGCGGTTATGACAGGTGTTGTACCTTTGTCGTCCATGCTTCTATTTTCCATGTTGGAGACAAAAAAAGGAAAACAAAGCGGAATGAATCATGTAAATGAGTTATGGAGGAGATGTAATTAATTCTAAACAGTTTAATTGGAGTTAGGGTTCCCAAGACCACAGGATGGCGGTGGAGCGTCAGAGGTTCTTGGATTTGTTCGACATTAAAAATCAAGTTACTAATGAAGGAGCGAAGGCGACGCTATCAAGACGGAATTTCAAGGAGAGCTGATGTGAACTATCAATAGCAGAGGACAGGATTCATTTGACAAAGTTTAAATGACGTGAGTGTAAAGATAAATAAAAACGTACGGCAACTTTTAAAATTAAGAAAGTTTCAAACTATACAGGAGGCCAAAGTATCTCTCCCCTTGTAGACAGCTTGAGGCATCAAGTCTTAGCTGGAAGACTTCTAACCTGACATCTAAAGAGATAAGTTCCGCCCTCCAAGCAGGATCGACAAAAATGCTCCTCTGGCATGTAAACTAGATATTCGACCACTAAGTGACACAAAGTCAGAGGGAGAAAACAGTTTGCTGAAAGGATCCAGACATTCTAAGAAATGCAATGGCCATAAGCGAAAATAGGCGTGGCTGGCGCGAAGACGGGCTACACTCACATGGTGACCTCCTCGCGTACGAGCTTGTAAGAATAAGTAGGCTAAGCATATGTTTGGGTTAATTCCTTGTTTTCACTTTCTAACGATCACTTTCCTTACACATACTGAAAGAGAAGCTCTCTGCCTCAAACACGAACTCCATTAGTGTAATGGTGTAATATACGCACCGAAAACATACAGAGTTTTAAAATAATTGCAATCGATTGTTACGATTTAGTATTTCTTATTCAGCAACATGGAAATTACTCTGGAATCAAACTATTTCAATTGTTGTAACTATAGTAATGATACGATCGAGAGAATATAACGTGCACGGCCACCGCACAACGTGAAAGACTGAAATAGAGAGAAAAGACATTGAAATGGATGTTGTGGATTTAATGGTGACGGTTTGGAAACAATGCGCAGCTGATGTAGCACAAAATCGCAGTTGGAGAAGACGAGAAAGCGAAGAACAGAAAAACTGAAAGAAAAACATTAAGAAGAGATTTGGAAGACAATACGTAATATTCACACATTCTATTTTTTTTTTTCTCCTTTGTCCGCTGGAAATACTAGAATATGAAACTCAACTGCTGAGCCAGAGACGCTGCTACATGATTGAGAAGCGGGTTGCCGGTGACGATCTTCAGTGGAATTAGTCTTTTGGGAAATGCAATAGAAAAGAAATAGAATGGTTAAGGCTCAGGAGTAGAAGAGGAAAATCCGTATAACAGAATTAGCATCCTCCCGGGGTCCGTTGCTTTTGCTTAAAAAAAAAAAAAAAAAAAAAAG
>NC_087154.1:29827026-29834526 GCF_035594125.1 Scylla paramamosain
ACATGAAAACACCCCCCCCCCCCGAAAAAAAAAATAAAATAAAAAAACACCATATGAAAAATTCGTTGAGACTCAGAGCTTCCCTTTCGACTAAACTGTGCAAGACAAGGAGGGAGAGCGCCACCGGAGACGCAATAACGAATATTCACATTGCACTGGCCTCTGATAACTGGCAAAGGGTACAAAGCGATGTGATCAAGGCCTCCTCTTAATCGTATTGGAGAGATGTACCGCACCCTGAACCCCTGACTCTCCGGCCTTCACGTCCTCTTCTCAGGGGTGTGATCAGGTGGGGGTGGTCCCTTTTTAGGCTTCTGACAGGGGATCATTGGCATACTAATCGGTTTTTGTGGTGAAATGCGTTCGGTAATCAAATCTAATGTACTGGGGGATGTCACGGGAAGGTGTACCTAATGCTTACGAGAGTCGATGGTCATTTTATAGGATTCAGGTTCAGAATTGCAGGTATAGTAGTTGGTATTTGTGGTGAGATTCGTTCGGTAATGAAATCTAACTTACTGAGGGGATGCCACGGAAAGAAAAAAAAATGTTTATAGAGGTGCTGGTGGTCACTTTACAGGCAAAGGATCATTAACATAACTCTATGTATTTGTAGTAAGCTTTGTCTGGGGATGAAATCTTACTGAAAGCTTAAGGTACCTTAAGGTAAGGATGATGGTGGTGTTGTGGTCTCTATTCATACGATACCATGGAATAACAAGTGGGACAAGAGTCCGTCAGTGGGGCTGCTTACCTGACTGGACGGGAATAACAATGCGTTACTAGGGTTAAAGATAAGAGAAGCAGTGATTTTCAGTTGGAATGAAACCCTTGTCTCCTAAATCAAATACGAGTCTGCACTTAAGAGGAACCACTAATATAATTCAACCAGAGTCCTTGATCTTGTAAGCGAGTTCCTTAGATCTGCTGTATTGAGCAAGGCATGTGTGTCAGTACTGTAACATGTCAACACGCACCACGACACAAAAGGAGGCGGAGTCGAGAAGTGATAACATTACATATATCTACATTGTTTCCGCCCTAGCAAATAATTAAATCTCAGATACAAACAATACATGGTAATATAGTTTTGATCTTAGTTAATAGCCAGGTGGTCCGGGTCGGATTGTAGGAAGGGGCGAGTTCAACGTATCAGTCCGGGCATTAGTGTATGTGAGGGAGCGACGATCCACACCAGGAGCATACAGGAGCATCCCCACTCGCTCCTAGATGGTCACTATCTTAACGAATTCTACTGAAAACCTTGACCTGATGTGACTTGTTGATGTTGTTATCGCCACTATTATTGTTATTGTTATTGTTCTTTTAGATCTTGTTCTTAATCTTATTCATCTTGTTCTTGTGCTTACAGTTGTTGTTATTATTATTATTATTATTATTATTATTATTATTATTATTATTATTATTATTATTATTATTATCATTATTATTGATATTATTATTATTATTATTATTATTATTATTATTATTATTATTATTATTAATACTTTTATTATTATTATTATTATTATTATTATTATTATTATTATAAGAAGCAGTAGTAGTAGTAGTAGTAGTAGTAGTAGTAGTAGTAGTAGTAGTAGTAGTAGTAGTAGTAGTTGTTGTAGTAGTAGTAATGTTGGTGGTGGTGGTGGTGGTGGTGGTCAATGAAAATAATTATCGATTATATTTATACATCTTAAGATCAGTGCGAACACTAAAAATAAAAATGAAGGTACTAACACACACACACACACACACACACACACACACACACACACACACACACACACACACACACACACACACACACACACACACACACACACTGCATGAAAGATCAACACAAGTCTATATCTGCATCACACAGTCAACAGAATCCTAATATTCTTCGTCTGGATGAAAACAGAAGCTTTGCAAGAACCTGAAGCAAAGGACGAGCAGTGGAAGCACAGCCAAGTGACACAAATAAACCATTAAGGCGCGTGTGTTTCTTTCCCATAACTGAGAGACTTTCTAATAGCCAGGTGCTTCTAAACTCATCTTCTCTCCGTGTGTTCTCAATATAGCATCCACATCCTGTTTGAAGATGCACCACCAAGGCACAAGAATGAACACTGCTTTCTTATCAAAGTTTATTTTTCAGTTGCATACACACAATCATAAATTATTCTTAGTGTGAGCTGAAAGAGTATGAAGTAAAGATAAATACTAATACTTCAATAAATGTTTAAACTATAAAATATAGATGGAAAAATGTCAAGGCATGTAAAATTGACTGAAACATATAATTATAAGATTTGGTATTACGAAACCTCATCTGGTGGTCAGCCATCTGCAATATCGTAAGCCACATATAACGTTATGAAAAATAAATGACAACTAACAAACGTAAAGGATAAAACGAGGTAAATTACTGGAGATGAGGAAAGATCATAAGAAGTACTACTAGCAAAAGATATAAACGAGTGGAAGGGGTTTGTAGAGAATTAGCCTATGCAGCAGGAGAGGAGAATTAAAGGGAATGCTACTGATGATCATAAAGAGAGTGAATTATGGTAAACATGTCAGGATACGTAACTTTCGCGCACGACAAGTTGGAAAAAAAAGGTGGGGGGAAAAAATCTTCCGAAAATATTACGAGAAAAATATGAACGCTGCCAAGAACGTACACCAAGACTTATCTACATACTACTGGCCATGTTACACAAAACACGCCCTTGGAGAGAGAGAGAGAGAGAGAGAGAGAGGAGAGAGAGAGAGAGAGAGAGAGAGAGAGAGAGAGAGAGAGAGAGGAGAGAGAGAGAGAGAGAGAGAGAGAGAGAGAGAGAGAGAGAAGAGAGAGAGAGAAAGAGAGGAAGAGAGCAGATATAAAAAATGTGAATGTGTGTAAATGTGTGTGAATGTGTGTGTGTGTGTGTGTGTGTGTGTGTGTGTGTGTGTGTGTGTGTGTGTGTGTGTGTGTGTGTGTGTGTGTGTGTGTGTGTGTGTATGACTCTAAATCTGTAAAAAAAAAAAAAAAAACCATGAAGGCGGAGAGGAAGAGCAAGAAAAAAATAAAAGAAATAAAAATAAAACCGAGCTAATCCAGGAAAGTAAGGAACACACTCTTGGTTATAATGGAAGAACGAAAACACAGACCAGCACAAGTTAGACGGTAAAAAGAAAGAACAAATATAAACTGGACATATTCAGAG
The DNA here is from genome assembly GCF_035594125.1 of Scylla paramamosain. Classification (NCBI taxonomy): domain Eukaryota; kingdom Metazoa; phylum Arthropoda; class Malacostraca; order Decapoda; family Portunidae; genus Scylla; species Scylla paramamosain. Next base: position 29,830,224 of record NC_087154.1, read on the forward strand.
GATACGAAGAATCCCTCACTGCGCTAAGACGATAAATGTCAAAACTTGTAGCATTCAGAACCTTTTATTGCAGTAGGAGAAAAATTCCCGGCGGTTTCTGAACAATAAAAAGGCCATTTGTATGTGCTAAGATGACAGTTTCTCCGTCTCACAAACTTTCGATTCGTATAATACAAGAAAGTGGCATTCCAGTGACGCAAGTTGTGGCGGCGAAGAGGAGAAAGGAGTGCACGGAACGAAAACGGGAGCAAGGGAACAGGTGGAGGTGAGGTGGAGTTGGGTGCGCGCGGTGAGAGCAGCGTCAAGGTGGCAGGGTGAAGGGCGGTGCTCGGCCAGGCGTGGTCAGCTGTAGAGAAGGTGATGGTTTTGTAGTCAAGAGGATTGAAGGTTGCATTATTGTAATCTGTAAGGCTACTCGACAACAACAAGTCTGATACCATGCATGCGATACGCTTCGGGAATACTTATCAATATCACTGTTAATTCTGTATCCGGGCAACAAGGGGGAATACCACTAAATATAGTCAATTTCACCCAGCAATTATCTAAGTTCATGCACAAAAAAAAAAAATAAATAAATAAATAAAATAAAATAAAATAAATAAATAAAAACTTCAATAAATATTTGATCATCTCTTTCACCGTCTTACCTTTCAAAATCATAACCTAAATTTGCACAAAATTATATTATCAAGATACGAAGAAGGAACAGCGGTCAAGTGATTAATAAAAGTAAAAGGTTAGTACATTATACTTCATTACAAAAAAAGAAAACAATAAATAACAAATATTTTAACTTTTGTCAATTTCTGGATTGAGAAATTTATTTATTTTTTTTATCACTAATGCAAAGTAAATTACGTACATCTTACTCTCAACTGCATCATATATTTTCCACAAATAGAAAAAATAAATTATACACTAACTCTTGTCAATTACACGCTTTAGAAACTTCATTATTTTTATGATTATTAACGCTGAGGAAATTACATACTCATTACTTTTCCCTTTATCATCTATTTTTCATAAACGTGACACAATACAAAGCCTGACAAACTCCATACAACAACATACACACGGCAATGCACAAGACTGCGACACCAACAACAATGAAGAGTGACGGTGGACGAGACAGCGATGCGAGTAAAACGTAAGGTAAGGTATGAATAACGGACGGAATAGACTCACACACTAATACACAAACACAGCGCAACACACACCAACATCCCTTACATTTTATTGCCGCACCCTACACACGGGGACAGAATATTTATAGCTCAGCCAGGTTTGTCTCCCTTAGTTTTGATTCACAACGCAAAAATAAAAGCCAAATTCATCTCTCTCTCTCTCTCTCTCTCTCTCTCTCTCTCTCTCTCTCTCTCTCTCTCTCTCTCTCTCTACTCGTTTCCCTTTCCGATATAGATGTATAGGCAGATATACACAAAGTTTTTCAATGGACGGCGACAGGAGAGGTGACGCAGCAGATTATTCACCCGAGAAGAGGGAGGTAAAAAAATTAAGACGTCCCAGCTTCTCGATCGCCGAATATAAATTTTTACAGGAGCTAATCTCGCCTTGGTCTCTCCCCTTCCTTCTCTATCCCAGTCACATATTTACGGGGTCAGGGCAGGAGGGAGGTGGGGGAGGAAGGGAGGGAGGGAGGGAGAGAATAGTAAGGTGGTGGTCAAGGGAGATAAAGATAGGGAGGTTACTTTACTTATGTTCGATTTCTTTTGTGTGTTGTTGTTGTTGTTGTTGTTGTTGTTGTTTTCACTGTGATTCGTATATTGTGTTGTTACACACACACACACACACACACACACACACACACACACACACACACACACACACACACACACACACACACACACACACACACACACACACACGATCATCCTCTGCTTAAAAAAAAAATACTGAGACAGATACTAAATAAGTGATAAAATAACAAAATAAAATAGTATCTCTCACAATAATACCTCGAGGGAAGAGAAAAAGAAAACGGATAATGTGCACTTTGCCATCCTAATCCGCAAAAGGGAAAGAAGTCTCTCTCTCTCTCTCTCTCTCTCTCTCTCTCTCTCTCTCTCTCTCTCTCTCTCTCTCTCTCTCTCTCTCTCTCTCTCTCTCTCTCAGACAACAAAGGCAGCAGTCACAACGCAATATTATAATAAGAAATAATATCATGACCCTCTTTCACCCCAGGATATTACATCAGAGTATTGATGTGCCCGACTCCCTGCCTGCGTACATTCACCGACTTTATGATTCGTGGAAGTAACTACGAGTATAATGCCATTTGGAAAGCGAGGCGATATACACACGGAATCTACAAAGCAGGATATTTACGAGTTTGCATCGAGACATCCAGCTTGGCTCGTCTATTTTTACATTATTCCTGTGATGGGGATAAGCTAATTGTGTTTTCAGTTAAGGAATGGAAGGATGAGGGATGTTATTCTCGCCTTTTTATGATGGAACATATCGTGAATCTGATTTGATTTGTTTTAAAGACAGAATGTATTTGAAATGAACCTTGGCGAATAATCTGCATGTTCCTTCTTCAGTTATGGAATGGAATATTGAGGGATGTTATTTTTGCCTTTAAGAATGAAGATATCGAATATTTTTTTTTTTTAAGGCAGTAGGTATTTGGAATCAACATTGGCTTCTCTATCACTGTATTACAAACAGCATTCGCGATTTCCTTCTTTATTCATAAAATGGACCAGCGAATGATGTCAGTTTTACCTATTAAGACATGAGATATCGAGACACAAAAGTCAACTATTCTGTCATTATATTAATCATAAGCTAAAATGAACCTTTGTGAGTCCCTTTGATTGTGAAATGAGAGTAAATTACTTTATTCCTATCGCTTTAAACCCTTTGACTGTTATCTGGTACATCTTTTCTTAATTATTAATCAGTGAGGCATGTTTACTTGTTTTATACCCACCTCCAACTTTAACTGGGTATTAATTGGAAAATCTATTCTTTATCATCCCTGCTGTTAATTGTTTCGTATCGCAGTGAAAGGGTTAAGACAGAACATGAGGTAAATGTGTAGTAGACAGTTAGTTAAATAAAAAGCACGATGAAGCAATAGTACTACATTTTTTTCTAACGTTTGAGCAGTGTCCCTTGAAGAGATGGAGGAGTACTGTCGAAGCGTCGGGGAAAGTAAAGTACCGCCGCACCATCTTGCGATTTCCCACACCACTAACTCCGCCCTTACCTCTTTAAGTTTCCCGTCAACCAGGGTCGCGTAGTCTTGCAGCTGCGTTTAGACCCCGCCTCGGGCAAAGCGAAGACAAAAGAAGTTAAAAGAAGTAGGAGAAAAGTCGAGGCTGTGTGGCATTAGGGTCTTCTGGCTCATGCTTCAGGTTTACTTGTATTATTTGAAATTGTTATATGTTTTGAGTCTCCCTCCTTTCTTTAATCATTATGACCTCGTTGTTGCCGCGCCAAAATAAGATTGATCAGTCATCTAGTTATCTCTGTGATAATGACACAATGAGTTGTAATTTACTTATTAAATAAAAATCATACTTAAGATCACAATCACCACATCATCATCATCATCATCATCATCATCATCATTAGTTTACATTAGTTTTATTTTTTGAGTGAACTTCATCACAGACAATCTCGCAAGAGTCTTCTTTTGTTCTCATTTTGTGCTCTCATTCGTGTATCTTCGTCCTTCCTCTCGTCGTCAGTCCCTCTCCTTGTCCTCCTCCTCCTGCTCTTCATCCTCCTCCTCCTCATCATCATCTTAAGAGAAAAGTTGCCAAAGTGGTACAATTCACTTCCACCACCCACACACCCACACCCGGGAAGACACAGGCTCCATTTCACGTCCGGGAGAGACCGAATAATGGCAGCGAAGTCTGAAATTGACACTCTGGGAATGAAAAAGTTTGAGGCAAGGGTATTCCTTGTCCATACTCACACTTCCCCGCCAGCCCAGCCCAGCCCAGCCCAGCCCAGTAATTCGTCCCTTCCTCACCCTACACTCATTGAAATCCACTCCCGTCCTCACCCCAGCCCGAATGTTAACGCTCCAGCCCACTTTCAATCACACTCTACCTTTACCACGGCCTTTCCTCTTCCCTCCCTACACTCAGGTTAACTAGTGTAAATTCTCTCTCTCTCTCTCTCTCTCTCTCTCTCTCTCTCTCTCTCTCTCTCTCTCTCTCTCTCTCTCTCTCTCTCTCTCCAGGGTCCACTCTCATTCCGGGCCGCTTTCCCCGTTTCCCTCTACTATCACGCCGCCTCACTCCCGGATCAAGTCACCTTT
>NC_087154.1:29844526-29849526 GCF_035594125.1 Scylla paramamosain
AGAGGGGAAAAGGGAGAGGAGAGAGGACAATGTAGGGAAGGAGGGTAAGGAGAGAAAAGTGGGGATGTAAATGGAATGAATAGAAGAGGATGTGGGAAAGGACAATGCAGGGAAGGAAGGGGAAGAGAGAAGAGTGCAGACACAAGAGATAAAAGTGGATATCAGAAGAAAACAAGGAAGATCCGAACAAATGAAACAAGAGAAATTTATAAGCACTAAGTAAACTGGACACTTTGGCATCAGTGGTCAGAGGCATCATTTGTGGCCACACTGGAGATACAAGGAGTGAAAGTGGATAACAGAACTATAAACTATACAAGGAAGATCTGAACACACTAGAACACGATAAATTAACAAAGATAACCGGACTCTTTCTTTGTCATCAGTGGTCAGGGGCATCACTTGCGGCCACGGCGATCACCATACCTGGGAGAGCTTGGCACTGTACACCAGCCACCGTGCCAGGTCGAGACACCCGAGTTGGGCCGCGAGTGATGGTGGCACTACCCCTGCCGTCCCCTCCTCCCTCCCAGTGCCTCGGTGCCTTACTGCTTCTTATGCCTGATATTTTCTTGAACTGGTCACGCTTTTCTGCACGAGCTGCGTTGTGACTTGTTCCCAGTTACCTATCCTCCTCTTTTAAGCCCTTCATTGGCAAGGTGATTTCTCTCTCTCTCTCTCTCTCTCTCTCTCTCTCTCTCTCTCTCTCTCTCTCTCTCTCTCTCTCTCTCTCTCTCTCTCTCTCTCTCTCCTTACACGTAAATGGGAATAAGTTACAATATTATTATCTCTTCTCTTCATTTCATTGCATACATACAGGTGCGTCTTTCAATAAAATTCACTTAAAACAAACAACAACAACAATTCATCACAACACCAATTAAACTACACTAACTAAAACCCTCCCAAGAATAATAACATCCGCAATGAGTCACTGAAACACCAAAGCCAGGATCAAATTAGGACAATATAGGAGGAAAAAATGAGGCAAGGTAAGAGATGAGGACCATAATGTTCCCGGCTCGAGATAAGAGACGCATCCTCGCCTTCACCTCACATTTAGCTCTTATTTACATGCCGCCTCATTTCCCTAAGAGGAGCCAAATGGGGCAATGAATAGCAGGGGAAGGCTGGCCGGCCGCCGCACACCCCGCCTCGCCTCCTTGGCCCCCGAGCAGGCAGCGGCTGTGACTGTTATCTTAATTGGTGCAAAAGACGGTATTCGAGGCAGAGCTGGCCGAGTCCTTAAGTTACTTGGCTTTCCGTTCCTCCTTTCCCCGCGCTCAGGAGAGAGGAGGATGAAGGGAGGAAGAACGATGAGTGGGAGTAGGACGAATGATGAGTGGGAGTAGGACGAGAGAGAGAGAGAGAGAGAGAGAGAGAGAGAGAGAGAGAGAGAGAGAGAGAGAGAGAGAGAGAGAGAGAGAGAGAGAGAGAGAGAGAGAGAGAGAGAGAGAGAGAGAGAGAGAGAGAGAAAAATGCATGGCTGAAATGGTCGATCAATGAATTTCTCACGAGAATTTCTTTCCTCTCTCAACAACAAGTCGCGAAAGTTGTATTGATGGCATCGATTATCAGAATATCCCTTGTGGCAAACACACCTGCACACTGACACCCTCACCTAAACCTGCACACACACACACACACACACACACACACACACACACGGCTCATCTTCCCAGGTTTAATTAAGTGTGAAACAAGATCTTCCCTCAATTGCTCTCGCTTTCATGTGATGGACTGCGTGCGTGTGCCTTCGTCTGGAATAAACGGCCTTGACGGGACGCGCGGGGTGATGCGGAGGGGCGGGAAGGACGCCGAGCCAGGCCATTACCGCTGCTGGTGGGCGGGATGAACAGACTCGTAAAGCGGCGACAACTCTCCAGCTTCCACCGTCCTAATTTTTTTTCACCTCAGTCCTCACCAATGACAAAACTTTACACGAATTCATTTTTTTTCTCAACTTTTATATATATATTTTTTGCCGACCGCCGGAATTAATTACGGTACCGAAAGTTAGTCAGGTAAACAGGTGAATTTTCGGCGATGTAAATGGTATCTTTAATTACGTAGGTGTTTTCCCTCCTCGACCTGGCAGGGAAAAAAATGTGAGATGAAGCTGTTAGTGGGCTGACTGATGGCGACCTCGAGGGAACGATGAGATAATGACTGGCATTTATCTTTTTTTAGGAAGGCAGAATGAACTGTTGATGCCGTGGGGAATGACAGAAAGAGAGAGAGAGAGAGAGAGAGAGAGAGAGAGAGAGAGAGAGAGAGAGAGAGAGAGAGAGAGAGAGAGAGAGAGAGAGAGAGAGAGAGAGAGAGTGAATGTAAACACCCACACACACAAAATCACACACAAAAAAACTGCCAGTGTCATGTGGAGGAATGGCAAATACACACATGCACACACAACACACACACACACACACACACACACACACACACACACACACACACACACACACACACACACACACACACACACACACACCACGTGCTTGCCTTCCTGAGTGGACGAGGGTGCAACTATAAGAGAAACAAAGCGGGCTCCACTGAACAAGGTTTCCCTCTTACCACTTCCTTCAGCAACCCGGGGCGCCTCTCCTTCCCCTTCCTTTCCCTTCCCTTCCCCTCCCCTTCTCCTCCTCCTCCTACTCCTCCGGCAGCGGCATTGGGGCTCCAGGGCGCAAGGATGAGCACTCGGGAAGAAAAATCACCCGACCTTCTCTTTTTTATATTGAAGTTTCCTCTCAACGGAATGAAGTTTGGCTGCCTTTCGATATACAAGAATGGTGAAGTTCACTCGCTTGTTCTTATCAGTTTTGCCGAGTGACGCGAGGACTCCGAGCGCGAAACAGGATGATTCAATAAGTTCTTAGAGGAATGGAGGAAAAAACAAATAAATATATGAAAACGTGTACAAGTAGATAAAATATGAATAAATACGTACATTAATGCATGCACTGGTAAGTAGCGAAAATAAATAGATACTTACATAGATAAATAGATTAAATAAAAGAAAAAAACACGTGTCCCCATAATATTTACCAACAAATGATAAACAAAAACATACATAACCTAATACATAAGCAAATAAATAATAGCGTAAGTAATCTTAAATAAAACCACTTTCTTCCCCACATTCCTTTACCTCCCTCTTCACCCACCACCACCACCACCACCATCACCAACGTCGCCGCAATGACCTACAACGTGCGAGAGCGAAGGCATCCGTTCTATGCTAAATATGCGCTTAGTGAATATTTCTTTTACCTTGAAGTGGAATGGCAGTGAATAATGCGCGGCTGGAAGAAAAATGAATTAAGACAATGAGGAGACAGGAGAAGGAGGAGGAGGAGGAGGAGGAGGAGGAGGAGGAAAATCTGAGATGCAAAAGAGCCGCCAGGAGAGAGAGAGAGAGGAAAGAAGGTCATGAGGGTAACAGGGTGAGCTAAATTTGCAGACTAAACACGTGGGGAGGGTGACGTTGATGCGGCCTAGTCAATGGTGTGTGTGTGTGTGTGTGTGTGTGTGTGTGTGTGTGTGTGTGTGTGTAAGGTAGAGAGCACGTTTCGAGGATGGCACTGGCACCTAAACCAGAATGCCACGTCAGTCTATTAGATGCCACAGCCAGTCAGCGGATCAGCGGCGTGAGCAACAACAACAACAACAGGCACTCAGAGGGAGGCTGGTGATGTGGCGCCGCTGTGTTCTGGGAGGCACCCTCTAAAGCAAACACTCCACTGTCACCACAAGACGCCTCCACTACCGCCCTCAGGCTTCCTTTCTCATTGTCTTCGTTTGCTTTCTTGCTTGTGTCATTGCCCTCTCCGAATTCCTCTTCTTCTTTCCTACTTATTCAGTTTCCAAGCCACACTTATGTTTTGTGTTGATTTTGTATAATTTTAGCTTTGTTTTCTTTCATTTTCACTTTTTCGTTTACTCATTTACTTATTTATTTTTGTTGCTTGTGTATTGTCCTGTATAGGTTCCTTTTCTTCTTTTTTACTTATTCAATTTATATACGGCACTTATTCTTACGTCATGTCAAGTTTGTATTGTTCCCAGCTGTATCCTTCTTACTTTCCCACTGTTATATGTATGTATATATATATATATATATATATATATATATATATATATATATATATATATATATATATATATATATATATATATATATATATATATATATATATATTTTTTTGTTGTTTGTGTTATTATTCTCTTATTCGATTTTTAAACTCCACTTATAATTATGCCCTGTCATACTGTTCCCAGCTGTCTTTCTCCTTTTCTCAGTCATTTTTTTTTTTTTTGTTATTTGTGTCATTATCTCGTAAGAATTCCTCTTCTTCTCTTTTACTTATTTGCATGTGCTACTTATTCTTATGTTTTTTTTTAATTAAATTTGTATAGTTTCTAGCTGTGGTATATCTTTTTTCACCAGTTGTCTTTTACATCGTTGCGCGTGTCACTGTCCTATAAGAATTCCTCCTCTTCCCTTTTACTTATTTCATTTTCAACTGGCACATATTCTTATGTTTCTGACTAAGTTTGCACAATTCCTAGCCGTAGTTGTTGCTCTTTTCAACTGATATGTTTTTGTTTATTAATCGTGTCGTTGTCCTTTCTATATCCCTTTCATTTATTTACTTTTCCTTTTCAACGGTGTTTCTTTCCCTTCACTGCCAGACAAATCTTTAATACTTCCAAGTTTTTAGACATTATTTTTGTGCTAAACTCTCATCAGTTTTTCTGCAGCGTAAAAAGACAAAATGACCTTCCGTTTTCCACTTTTCTCTCTCCTGTGCCTCCATACAAACAGTTTTTACACTGCTAGGAAATTTAAGGAAGGATGACCATCGCAGCAAAAGGTATAATGCTTCTAGCTGAGTTTGTTTAATTTAGCAATATGTATAATTTACTTTGATGTTTCTCGCACGTCATCTCTACTTTCGTGTCACATTCATAATTCTCTTTTTATCCTTCTATTT
>NC_087154.1:29854526-29877026 GCF_035594125.1 Scylla paramamosain
ATCACTTAAGGCAGACATCTGGGAGCCGACCACCTTCTTGGCCTGAACCACCTGTAACGCGCGCCACACTCACCACCACTCCTTCACTCCGCTGCCCTGCTCCTCACCACATCATTTGTTGCCTGCACTTCAAACCCTTACTCCGCTCTTCCCACTCTCCTTTTCCTTCTCATCTTACGCAGCACACTTCTCGTCTCGTCCCGTCCCGTCTCTTCGCCTCCCCTCGCCTCCTAAGCCTTCACCTCACGTTCACTACTCCGCACTCCACCCAGCAGCCCCCCGCACTCCACCTCCCACCGCCTCTTGCAAAATACACGCACGCACAGTTTCCTTGTCATGCACGTGTCCACTGGAAGCAGGCACCCTTACTTCCACCACGCCCATCCTCCGCCACTACACACACACACTCGCCTCTTCACTCTATCGTATATGAGTGGTATACATTCCCCGTTGCTTGTGCAGGACGCAGGATCATGGAAGCGTCAACTTTCCAGCTAAATTATACTAAATCCTCGGATGCACTTACGCGAGTCTTCCTGATGAACTCTAGGCACGGGACATGTTGAATGAAGTTGATAAAAAAGTGTTGTGTTCAAAAAGTTGTATCTCTTTAGGTACAGTCTCTAACCCGATTATCTAGCATGTATATCTGGATTGTATGTGATTATATATATTTTACTTCCGAGTTTGCAGAGACACCCCGCCCCATCCCCCCCCTTTTTTTTTCTAATCTCTCTGTATCTCTCTTTCGAAATAATTCCATGCCATTCCCTCAAGCTGTCACGCTGTATTTTGTGTCTCCTAATCTGATTATAGTTTACTTTTATATCTGGTTACATTTAAACGCTAATCTCCTTAACGTTGAATGGGAAAGAGAGAGAGAGAGAGAGAGAGAGAGAGAGAGAGAGAGAGAGAGAGAGAGAGAGAGAGAGAGAGAGAGAGAGAGAGAGAGAGAGAGAGAGAGAGAGGTTTCGTTCTCAAGGCAATCTGTTCTCCTCGGCCACTCCCTCCCGCGGCGTTTCCTCAGCCTGTCAATAATCCCTCTCCCTTCAAGCTGCAAAACCCTCGTCTGCTGGCGCCCAAAGGAAACTGCCTCATTCGCTCCAATTCCAATCCAATCTAACAACACAGCGGTTCCCAGCAGGAGGGCGACAGCTACACACACACACACACACACACACACACACACACACACACACACACACACACACACACACACACACACACACACAAGGGCTCCAGTGACAGTTCGTACGTGCTGTATCACTCTAATTAGATATATGAGGAGTGTTAGGTAGTGAAGCATGACGATGACACACACACACACACACACACACACACACACACACACACACACACACACACACACACACAGAGAGAGAGAGAGAGAGAGAGAGAGAGAGAGAGAGAGAGAGAGAGAGAGAGAGAGAGAGAGAGAGAGAGAGAGAGAGAGAGAATGAATTACATAGCATCTGAAGACATATGGTTCCCAGAATCTGAATCTGAGTGATGCTGCGTTTACATCTCAGTTAAAATTTCATTGCGTTTGGTTTTGATTGAGTTTATTTGAAGGAAAAGCGGCTCGTTTGTATTCCTGGCCTGTGTGGTGTAAAATATTGTTTGCTCTCTCTCTCTCTCTCTCTCTCTCTCTCTCTCTCTCTCTCTCTCTCTCTCTCTCTCTCTCTCTCTCTCTCTCTCTCTCTATCAAAGTTCTGTAAAATAAATATAAAAGAAAAAAATGATGTTCCCAAGGCAAGCTACACACACACACACACACACACACACACACACACACACACACACACACACACACACACACACACACACATACTAAAATAGTATATATATGAAAAATAATGCTTGCAAAATGACTAACAGAATTTCGCAACCAGACATTAATGACCCTTCCTTTTGTAATATCGAATGTTTGTTTGTTTTTCTCTCTCTTTTTTCATGTTTACTTAAGGCGCTTTCCTTCAACGTTTAAGTAAAGTGAAACATAACATTCCTAACACTCTCTTTAAATCAAAAGTAGTTTTCTTATTTTTCTTAATAATGACACGGTTGATGGATTGATTGATTGACGGACAGATAGATAGATTGATAAATAGACAGACAGATAGATGGGTAGATAGACTGCTTGATTGACAAACTGCCTAAATAACTGACTGGTTAATCATTTAAAACGCCAAAACAAAGGCACCGTACAATATGAAGAATTGCTAACCTTTTTTACACAACTGCTAAAAGAAAAAGACAAAAAAATCAAATAAAACAAGGCAAACGAAACAATAATAAAAAAAACTATCACGTCTAGAAAATTATTACTGCACAGTAGCTTAACGGGAATAAAACGACACATTTCATTATTATTTTTGTTTATTTATTTATTTATTTTATTTTTTTTCAATCTATCATACCACGAATTCCAAGTCACCGCGTTCCGTCACCGCTGATCTAATCTTGAACGCGTTACTCCCCCATCAAGCGGCGCCAGTAGCGAATAGTGCCGTCCGATGAACCACCTTGGAATTCTTCGTATGTCTCTCCCATTACCGTCTAGTACACCAGTCCATACGCGCGCACACACATACTCTCTCTCTCTCTCTCTCTCTCTCTCTCTCTCTCTCTCTCTCTCTCTCTCTCTCTCTCTCTCTCTCTCTCTCTCTCTCCTGTTCTTATTCTTTTCGGTTCGGCATTCTCTTATTCCGTAAATTTCTTTATCATGTTATATCTTCCTTTATCTTTATTGTCCTTTGTTTTTGTTTCTCCTTTTGTGTATTTGATTCTCTCTCTCTCTCTCTCTCTCTCTCTCTCTCTCTCTCTCTCTCTCTCTCTCTCTCTCTCTCTCGCCACGTGTCACAAAAGCCTATCTTCTTTCTTACACATTTTTCCAAGAATCCTTCCTTCCGCAATCTTCGCCCTCACAGACAACTCTCCAACCCCCTCCACTTTTACCGGCTCCCCTTCCACCTCTTACCCACATCCCCTCTTCCACAATAAATCCCCCTGCTGTCTTGACTCTCTCCCCTTCCATCTCTGAACAACACTGCAATTCCCTGTATTCTCCTCCACCTTTACCAGCTCCCTTTCCTTCTCTTCCCGCCCTTCTCTCTTCACTAACAATATTCCAAATCCCTCTTCTATCTATGCCATCTTCCCTTCCGACTCCCCCTTGCTTTACCCTCTTCCCTTCCATCTCTTCCCTAACACAACTATTCCCGCTACTCCCCGTTATCTTGACCACCTACCCTTCCCCACCCCTCTCTTTTTCTCTCTCCTGCCCCACCGACACCTTTCAAGAGGACGCGGATGTTACACAAAGGTACTCCAGTAGACAAGAGCGTCCGAGTACGAGGGTTCCTGAGTGTGTGTTGCCAGATCAGTGGGGACGATTACTTCATGCTCGCCTGCACAAGTGACGCGCGAACAATGCCGCCTCTCAGTGTGGTCTTCACTCAGCTAGTCGTCAGGAATAGTTTAAACAGTGCGGCATAAGAGTGGTTGTTTCTGAGTACGAGTTCTGAGTGTGTGTAGTTTTTATTTTTTATTTTTTTATTCTTTTCAATTTTACTTTCGTTTACATTCCGTCTCTTTTTTTTTCTGATAATCCTACCAGGTGAGGGAAAGCACTGTAATTGGTCTTAAATGCCATACATTCGTGACGTGTATAACTGAGCTTGTTAATTAAAAGAAATAAAATAAAATAACAGAGGGATAACACTTACTCTTGATGAAAGTGACGCGCCAGGTGGGAACGAGGCACCAGGTTACCTGTAAGGGAGAAAGAAAAAAACATGAGGCAATAATTCTGACACACAAAAAAAAAAAAAAAACGTGAGTTCAGTAAAATTAAGAATAACAAAATAGACAAAAATATCACACGAGCAAACAAGAGAAGAGTGAGCCAATAGTTGTAACACCCAAACAACAAGAATGAGTAAAGGGTAAAAAACAGAAAAATAGAGACCAGGAGATCAACAAAACAATAAGCTTGCTACATGATTGCCTTTCACCTGCGGAAACTCATAAAGTGCCGCGCTCATATCCTCGCCAAATACTGAGCCTCCTTCAGCTATGTCCTTGCCTCTCCTCCTCCTCTTTCTCCTCCTCGTCCGCGTCCTCCTCCTCCTCTTTTTTTTTTTTCCCTTTCCTGTTTCTCCTCCACTTTTGGTCATTGAAAAAGTCTGTTAAAATACAACACCCAACTTTGTGTGTGTGTGTGTGTGTGTGTGTGTGTGTGTGTGTGTGTGTGTGTGTGTGTGTGTGTGTGTGTGTGTGTGTGTGTGTGTGTGTGTTGGGAGAAGGGGAGGTCTTGCAGCTTCACGGTCGAGCACACAAGTCTTGCCACGCAGAACGCTTCCTCAGTTTAAAATTGGTAACCTTTTATTTTATCATACGTATATAACCAAAGACTTCTGGGACTTGTATGAATCATGACTGAATTATGCTTCTCTTAAAGTATCCTACTGTGCTCACATGGTTAGATAGCTCTGAAAAAAAAGAACGTTTATATTATCCTTGCCTTTCCTGGTGATGAAATGATCCGATAAAAACAAAAAAATGAAAGTAACAGCTGCATTCAACCCTTGATGGAAAAACCTAAAATGTTCAAATCATCGACTATAATATTTAAGTTAAAACAAAGACATCGTTACTGTCAGCGGGGCGGAAACACCAATCCCCGCAGCAGACGAGGAAGGGAAGGGAGTGGAAACAGATAAAACAAACGTAGAGAAGAAACCAGAAGAAAGAGATAAGACAGAAGAGAGAGAGAAAGGTCACAGATGAAAAAAAAAAAAGACACACAAGGAAAGCCAGATAAAAGGGTAGCAGGGGAAGGGAGGGAAGGGGCCGCAAGGAGACACAGAGACTGAGTGAGAATGAGATGAGACATTTGGGAGTGGTGGAGGATAAGAGGGAAAAAAGTCAAGGCTAATGATGTGGTTGTGAGGTTGGACAGTGCACCTTGGAGAAGATAATTTGTTTACTGTTTTACTCTTTAAACATGGCTTGGAGAGAGAGAGAGAGAGAGAGAGAGAGAGAGAGAGAGAGAGAGAGAGAGAGAGAGAGAGAGAGAGAGAGAGAGAGAGAGAGAGAGAGAGAGAGAAAAGCAAAAGAGGACGAGAAAGAATGCCTGTAAAACAAAGATGAAAGGAAAAGCGTCTATGAACAAGAACGAATAGAAAAGAATGAAAAATGGAAGTCTGTGAACAAGAACGAATAGAAAAGAATGAAAAATGGAAGTTAAGACAATAATACCAAACAAGTTGTTGGTGAGGAAGTAAACAGGAAACTGAGGAAAAGAAAAAAAAGAATGAGGAAGCAAGTGAAGTACGTAAATCTAAAGAGAGAGCAAATGCAAGGAATTGAGAGGAAAGAAAGGGAAACAAGTGGAGAAGATAATGAAAAAATATGAATATAAGAGGAAATAAACTCATAAAATTGGGGAAAAAATGAAGAAAAGAACCAAGAGGAGAAAATAATAAAATAAATAAGGAAGCAAAACGTAGAAACTGATCCATTAATGAGAAAAACGACAATCAAGAGAGAGAGACACAAGCGTCGTCTAGATCGTGAATGTTTAGACGAACAGGGAACATTAAAGGCAGGAAAATGTTGCGTGAATGTTTGTCTTTCAAGGCGACGGGAGGAAAAAGATCAAAGGAAGCAGGAAGTGGCTGTGGTCAGGAAATAGATTATTCCTTTAAGTGTTTTTGTTTTGTCTTTTTATGCACACTGCCGCAAATAACTCTCTCTCTCTCTCTCTCTCTCTCTCTCTCTCTCTCTCTCTCTCTCTCTCTCTCTCTCTCTCTCTCTCTCTCTTGATTACTTCAACTCTTTTTATTACGTGTATTTTTTTCTTTACGCAACTGCTGACTCTGTCTCTCTCTCTCTCTCTCTCTCTCTCTCTCTCTCTCTCTCTCTCTCTCTCTCTCTCTCTCTCTCTCTCTCTCTCTCTTGATTACTTCAACTGTTTTTATTACGTATTTTTTGTTCTTTACGCAACTGCTGACTCTCTCTCTCTCTCTCTCTCTCTCTCTCTCTCTCTCTCTCTCTCTCTCTCTCTCTCTCTCTCTCTCTCTCTCTCTCATTTGCATGTACAAGGTATGCAAATGTGTAACAAAACACGAAGGGAAAGGTGTCAGTAATGTGTCCCAACTCTCACTCCTCGCCCCACAATGAGGCGCCTGACAGCAGCAAGAGGGACGAGTATTGGAGACACGCCACGTCAACAAGCTGCCAGCCAATCATCACTAAGACCCTTTCCTTCCTTCTATCCCTTGTCACATTGCACAAATCTACCTACTTTCCTGCCTCTCAGCTCCTCTTCCTCCCTCTCACCCTCTCTGCTCCCCTGCCTCGCTCCGCCTCTCCCTCTCCACACATCGTCACTGGAGGGTTAGCGTGTAAAAATTCTCCCCTCCTGCATCCATTGCCGCGCTCCCTCGCTGCCCTGCATCAACTGACACACACGCACCGCCCCTACGTCTCGCCAGGCCAGACCGCCCTACTCAGCCAGTCTATTTCGAGCAGGGAACAATACAGTGAGCAAGTGAATTGAGTTCAAAATATCAGCCATCATGTGATATTACTGAGTCATGTTATGTGAGATGCAAGAACATTTTTCTTTAAGTTACGTTATGTCCAGGATGCATATATCCAATCTGGTGGCTACACGCACACACACACACACACACACATACACACACACACAGACACACACACACTAAGGTCTCCCCGGGTATACTCAATCGAATCAGGTGTTATTGGTCAATTCCGTCTTAGCTAGATTGCAATAAATTCTGGGTATTTATTCAAGGGCAAATGATCCAGTGTCATCACAAAACTGCACCTGCTTCGCAACGCAGGGTGGAGGGGAAATAAAAGTCGGAGGTGACAAGTGTCTAAGTGACGCAAGCAACACGTGATGCTGAAAATGTTTATGGTGGAGCAGCCAAAAAGAAGACGTTGTCAAGCTGAGGCTTGAATAAATAAAGTATAGTCATCAACCATCGCTCACTAAGCTAGTCCATTTTATACTCAGTGTCACAGACTCTGACGCAGTAATTCTTTTTTCATTCGACGACACAGTAACATGGTAACACTGCTGAGGAACGGCTTAAGTATTTGTCTTGTTTAAATATGTCTGGGAAACTGATTTCAGCCTTATTTATTTGTAAAATACTGAACTTCTTGTATCTCTATTATTTGCTGTTATAATGAAATACAGTGATATAAAGTCTTGTTGCACTTTCAAAACAAGGTGGAAACACATGCGCAAATCAATGAGTAAATGACAATGTTCGTCACTTCACTACTCCATCTTCTCCAACTCTTTATATATATATATATATATATATATATATATATATATATATATATATATATATATATATATAGCTATATATATATATATATATATATATTATATATATATATATATATAATCATGTCTGTTGTCATGTGGTCCGTGGTGCGCGGCTCCTTGTGCCGTCCTGCACAAATACCGTCAATTCTCCGCTCCGGTGGCCGCCAAGAAAGCCTCCCCGGATGGCCCTCGTCGACTCTCCACAATAAGGACTTTCCGTTCGCTTTAACGAGTTTGTTGACTTGAGGAACGAAACTTGCCGACCGGGGAGGACGTCACATTCCCGCTATTTTCATTCTCCTCAAGCTTTTCAGCAGCAGCAGCAGCAGATAACGACGTTGTGCGAGTACAACAATGAAATATTAAACACTTTCTGCTTTCCTAGAAATTCAACTGAGACAAAACAAAACTTTATTTGCGCTCTCAAATGAGTTTCGAAGTTGTGATGGAGGAGAAAAGTAAGACGAAGGATCAGCCGCGAGAAGGAAGACAACAGTGGAATTGAGACGGCACGGCGCGGATTCCCCAGGGAAAAGTAAACCAAGTGGATGTCTTGCGCGCCCAATACTCTCTCATATTTGTGCTTGGATATTGTCCTCGGCCACGTCCTGCTGCAAACATCACCACGCACCTTCACAACCTGCCGAGATCTTTTCACCAAGACCCAAGATTTCTTCATTTCGCCACATTTGTTACGATGTTACACGTGACAAACACTAGTTTTGCCTCATCACTGCCACGCCCACCAGAGCTCTGAGCCAGACAGATCCTCCCCCTCGCCCTGTCTAGACCTACTCCTTTGTAGAGCCGCCACGCCACGCCACGCCCCTGTAGCGCCAGTTCTAATTATGCAAAGCTGTCATGCGCATCCCAGTTCACCTCTCTGAGCAGCCAAAGTCCATTAGTGAGTCAGCTTCATCCCATCCTTGACATCTTTCCTTTGTCCGTTGATGCAAGCGGGTATTATCTTTTTCCTTTTTTTTTTTTTTTTTTTTTTAATGCATTCCACCAACACTTCATTTCCAGCCAGCTTCCCCTCTACTAATCATGTTCCTTCTGCTTCTCTCCCTCTCTCTCACCTAACTCCTCTTTTCATCTACATTCATCTTCATCACCAGCATCCCCGCAACCCAGACCTTCACCTTCATCCTCACCATCCACACTTCATCCCCACAACAAATGCTGTATCACATTTATCTTTGTTTTCCTTCCCCACATGCGTTTATGATTCTTCCCCTGTCAGTATCTTTTTAATAAGTCGCCTTTCCGCTTCCTCAGACTGATTATTAATTAGTCTTTGTTTTAAACTCCTGAAAATGTTTGACATCTGCTGCAGTTCTCTAGCATTTTTACGTGTGTGTGTATATATATATATATATATATATATATATATATATATATATATATATATATATATATATATATATATATATATATATATATATATATATATATATATATATATATATATATATATATATATTATGAAAACAAATATTACCGTTAAGATAAATATGTGTATATACGCCATTTTATCAAGCACACTCTCTCTCCTCCATCTTTCTACTATGCATACATCCCCACACGGCGTCAAAAGTCGGTATCCATCTTTTCCACCGTGCAGCCGCCAGGGAAGGTAAAACCCAGATAAGTCCCTGTAAGTCTGTCGCTTCCCAGGCTGTTGACGCCAAGAAATACATGCCAAAGGGATTAGAATTTACATATGGAATATTCCCACACCTCTGTCTATGGAGTGTAGCACGGCGCCTCAACTGCTGCGCGTGTAAGGTGCAAACAGTGACCAGCTATTCGTATCAGATGCAGATCAGCTATTGCTGTTACACCGTTATCCATTTCAGACCCTGTGAGATATCGTTTTTCGCAGATATCTTCTATAGAAACACCTGGATCAATATTAAATTTTGGCATATCTTGTTTGACACCGTCCTCTAATTTATGACACCACATTGCACTGCCAAACCTGTTTCATTAAGGATTTTAATCTTGGCTTTCAAGGGGATGTTGGCAAGAGCCAGGTGGACATTCGCACGGGGAAGGTTTTGCTGGGCGCAGTTATGATGTATATCACTTAACCGCCCCTCCCCCGACCTCCCGTCTTCCACCTCATCTATAACATGGAACATTTTGACTGGAAGATATCAGTACGCAAAGCACAGGGTAAGGCATTGATGTAAATTTAGAAATCCTTTGAATTTCTCCACCATCATACGTGGCATCCAGCAGGGCGGGTCCATTACCTTGCGCAGGGGAGGATGCGCGGGAAGGCCTGGCAGCCTGCTAGCAAGGCTGTTCTTTGGCCAATAACACACACTGAAACATTCTGTACTTTCAACACGATGAACAACAGGGTAACAATGACGTGGGAATGGTATAAGTGACAAGGAACAAGCAGGAGGAAGGATCGCCCGCCACCGCTGCTCCAGCCTGACCCTCAAACTGCGGCTAGTTCTATCATTCATTAACAGCCTAAACCTGTCTTCCTCCACCTTCACTCTTGCCTCCAGGGCCATACGTGGAACACTCACCTCCTTTCTGGAGAGCACGAGTACTTCAAAAAGCTTCAGATATCACTGTTAAAAGTAGCATGAGGAGCGTCACGTAAAGAAACACACGCACACCACTGCGCTGACCTGCGCCGACCACTCAGGAAACACTTCCTGATCCCTTACTGCCTCTGGGCACTACTAGCCATCACGTTGGAAGAAATGAATCACTTGAATATTACAACAATACGCAGACATAATTGGAAGAAAACATTATACAAAATCAATTATAATGATTTAGAAATACATACAATGTGCATCAAAACTAAGAGGTACAATAGTTATCATGGATAAAGGAAGGACGAGGGGTGGGGGGGACACCTCCTCCATGGGGTATGGTGACAGGATGGCGCCGTATTTGAATGTGTGATTACTGAAAGGTTAGTCCATCCCCTACTTAGAATATTGTAAGATATAAGACTTTCGGGTAGAGTTATTAGTCTCCTTTTATAATCTGGATGAGCGAATCACTATCGCAACTACCATCACCTTTATTACAGTACTACAATACTGTTACTACCATTACCACCATCATCAATACTACTTCTATTATACTACTGTTACTGTTGCTATTACTACTATCGCTACCATCGTTACTACCATCACTATTACTACTATATTACTGCTACTACTGCTACTATCACCATCACCTACTCCCACTATCACCATCACCATCACCAGTACCACTACTACTATTAGCTACTCCTTCTGCTGCTACAACAACAACAACAACAACAACAACAACAACAACAACAACAATAACTACTACTACTACTACTACTACTACTACTACTACTACTACTACTACTACTACTACTACTACCACCACTACTACTACTACCACTACTATTACTACTACTAGTTACCACTTTTCTGTACCTTAAGCACATTTTCCGTACTGTGGAAAGTAACTAAGACATCTTTGGGAACGGTTTCATGAAGGATTTGTTTTCACATTCGCGTTCTGCAATCACACGTTACTCCCCTTGATATAATTCCATGAGTCGGTCTGTAGTTTGCTGGCCATTTATTCTGAGATGAAATTTCACACATGAGCCTGGCGTCTCACCGCGTAGCAATCAAACTTACCGTATCTTCATTTCCGTACGTCCATAAGCAAATCAATATGAACATCAAAATATAGACGAGGAAAGATGGTGGACATATACTGATTAATGAATGCTTGCCCAGGGTCCATCAAGGGAAGAGATAGAAAGTTATTGGTCTTCACCCACTCGATTCTGAAAGAGCCATCTGGAGGAAGGAACTTTAAGGGAGGTACTTCAAGTTTCTCGGCGCATCGGACTGGTGAATGAGCAAAGGAGAAGTTGGATAAGGTAGATCAGACGGGGTTCTGCTGAGCCACGTTCATGACTTTTCTTGTTACCTTTATTAATCTTGTTCCTCACCGGACGATTTGCGTTGTCATTCACATTAAAGTTTCGTTAATTATGCGTTAGTCGCTATTCCCAAACCGATACATATCTATCTGATTTAGTGAAAGGAAGCAAACAAGTACCTCCTTTATTTTGAGAGATAACACCATTTACACAGGCTCAGGTAAAGCTCATTCATTACATTAGTGTCTATGAAGTGCTGGATCTGCCTATCGCCATTTACACATATCGGAGTGGAAATTTCAAATGTGCGTGAGTCGCTTGTGAATACCTGTGTCTGTAGCAGATCACGTGCTTGATCCGCTGGATTTCACTGTTGGCAACGACGTGTGGTGGTGTGTTGCGATAGAGAGGGATTGTATCTATCCATCTACCTGTATGTGCCTTTCACTCCCATCCATCACCCCAATGTGACTGACTCTGGATCCGATGATAAGACATACAAGTCACGAACGAAACGCCATCTACTGGGAGAAGTGTCGCTCTCTTGTAATCCTGACACGGTTTTGTGAACTCAGGATAACTAAAAAATTGTTTCCTTAGCGACGCACTTCGAGCTCGAGGCTTCATTAGCAGAAATAAATACATAGCATTAAATATTCCCGAAAGGTAGAAAATGTCGAATATCATTTAAATATTCTGCACATGAAACAATTCCATGAAATAATAATTCACCACAATATCATTTAATGCAGCGTACTTTTGAAACTGCGCACCATTCTTTTTATGGTCGCGGGAACAAAAAGAACTCGTTAGCATGACAAACACATGCGTCACCACTGCACTGCCATTGATTCAGTGCACCACTCCCCTGCTCGTCAGCACAGAAGTTTTGTGTTTCTTTAGTGTTTCTGAGTGCTTCTTTGTTGCTCGCCTTGCCAACCACACACACACACACACACACACACACACACACACACACACACACACACACACCGTTCCTTAGAGACTGTCACCTTGCATGAAACACCTTTGTGACAGGCGCTTCCCTTGTCCCCGTTTACCTCTTCTCTAACGTCGCCCAGAGGAGGAGGAGGAGGAGGAGGAGGAGGAGGAGGAGGAGGAGCAGGAGGAAGAGAACGGAACTGCGCCGACACACGTCCCCGAAGAAAAAAATAAAATAAAATAAAAACACTCCCAGTACTGAAGAAAAAGAACGCTTAAAAAAAATATAAGAAAAATACAGTAAAACTCCATCCGATGAAAACTCCTCTGTAAAAATCAAAGTTTGTAGTATTTTGTTTGATTTTTGTGCTGGAAATAGTGATGCCAGGCATAAAGTGTGCGATGTTTTTTTTTTCTTTTTAACTCTTGGCTGTCTTTATTTTTTCGTCGACTTGGGAGAGGGAAGAAAAAAAGTGTAGCAGAAAGGCTGACACACCATGTATCACTCAGGAGGAGGAGGAGGAGGAGGAGGAGGAGGAGGAGGAGGAGGAGGAGGAGGAGGAGGAGGAGGAGGAGGAGGAGGAGGAGGAGGGGAAATTGAAGCTATTCACATGAGCTTCCAAGGCAACACACGCGAAGCTGAAACATTTAGGCATCCACTCAGCAAAAGGGAAAAAGTGAAGCAACTCGAGCTATACCGCATTAGAAAACCCTGCGGTGGCGGTGGTGGTGGTGGTGGTGGTGGTGGAGGTCGCGGAGACGAGGTGGTGACAGTGTTTTTATGGCAATGGTCTCAGCGGTGCATTAAAGAAGTCACTGAATAAAACTGTATGGCGGGGAAAATGCGAACATAGAGAAAAGTTGGACTATATGTAATGGTGGGGCGGGAAAGGGAAGGGAAGGGAAGGGAAGGGAAGGGAAGGGAAGGGAAGGGAAGGAAAGGGATAAATAAAAAGGGAACGGATGGGAAGGGAATGGAAGGGAAGAGAAGGAAAGGAGAGTAAATAACACGCAGAACAAGAAAGGAGAAAGAAAATCCAAAAAGTGTAAGCCAGAAGTAAAAATAAAGGAAAAAAGGAGATAGAAGTGAAGGTGATGAAGAAAAGGAAGCGGTTTTACATAAGTGGGGAAAGAAAAAAAAAAGAAATTACTCTTGAATGAGGGAGGTAAGTGGTAGGGAGGGAAGAGGAGTGCATGGTGGAATGCAGCGGTGCGGAGGGAGGAACAATAATAACAAGCTCAGTGTTTTCCTCGTACTCGCTGAGCCGCAGTGTATGCACGAGTATGATGTATAATGTATAATGTCATGCGTCCTCTCCCTCAATATCATGCACTGTTTTTACCCTTGAGGCCATTAACGTGAACAGCAGTGCAGTGGAATAAGACAATGCTGTATACGATGATGACAGTGGCGGCGATAAGAGACTGATGACATGTTTTTGATGTTGCAGGTGTAGCTGACGCAAGGAAGGAGGACGTGGCACACCTGCAGGGAACACCGTCACCACCACCGCCTCCCTCGCTCATGTGTCGCGAGTGAGCGGCGCCTCTGCCGCGGCGTCACCACTCAGTGGCTGCCACTTGGCCAACGGCGATACAGCCTCAGCAGGAACAACAGTAGAGCGTCCAGCGATCTGAGAGGCTTTATTGCGCAGATCAACATATATGGTGCAAATATTTCACGATGGAAGTGCTAAGAAGACTTGTGGTCCTTAGGAGGCCATGATGGAAGTGTCGTGTGCCCCTTGCCCCCCTGGACCCACTTCTCTCCCTTTGTCGTCGTCCGCCCCTGATTCTGTCACTACTAGCGCCACCACTACCATCACCACCACCACAGCCGCTGGCAAACAGAGAAGCACAAACCTTACTGAGGTGTCACCAGACTCCGGTAATGGAGAGGATCTGGATGAGTTTGACCCACTTAAGTCCCCTGTCAAGGTCTCGGTCACGGAGTGCGAGCCTGAGATAGAAGTGCTTGAAGCAGCCGTTGGAGGCCTTAGACAACAGGAGGAGAATTACCCTCCACTTTGTGGTGGAGGAAACTCGGGAAGCAAGTCACCACCCTCCGCTGCTCACGATGCAAGCGGTCAAGGGCAAGCAGAAGAGAAACACTGTGATACTGACAAAAGTGAAAAACAGGAATCAGAAATGACTGCTTGTATGACGGAGAAGCCAGAATTGTTTCGGCTTAGTCCTCAGCCTGAGCAGCCCAGCGGTGACAGGGCTGAGTGGCAGACTGGCAAGCAGCCGGACCTTCCTGGCGGAGGTGTAAGTCCACGTCCCATCAGAGGTACATATTATTCACCAGCCTTTAATCTAAGACCACTGCACTCTTCCCTCCTAGTGTCGTGTGGCCAGCCTTTTCAATGTGGACCTTTCTCCACTCCGTGCGGCGCCATTGGGAATCCTAGGCGAGGCGTAGAAGAGAACGGGGTATTTAGTCTGCCTGAAGGCGGAGACAACATGCTAGACGCAAGTCTTTTCAGCAAATCTTACCTTTTAGGAGACAACGGCAGGACTTGTATCAAACCCTTCAGTCTTGTCTCCAAAGGGGAAACAGAACACTTTCGTAAACACACGTCAAACTGCTGTGATACTTCATACTCCTTAGGGACGGCGCACCAGGTGAAAACAGTGAGAAACCCCGAATACCCAAGATGCCTCCGCAGTCGCCCTGCTCGGAGGTACACCAATCCAGAAGTGGTGCGAAAACAACCGACCTCTGGCGGACTTATGACAACTTCCTGCGACCTCATGACTTCCCCTCCTGGCCAGTGCGCGTGCATCAACCCCGGCACGAGCCACGCGTGCGCACCCAGGCTGTCAAGCAAATCTTCTATGGGAATGCTTAATCCCATGTTTGAGGCTGATTTTAGCAGCAAGCAGGAGACCCACACCGCGGTGCCTTCATCACCCAGGAAGCTTTCTCTGGATCACGGGTCAAAGGCAAAATGTTCAGGGAATGCGGAGAGTTGCAGATCATATCCACCCAAATCGTGTATTTTCCCTTTGCACGAGGAATCTCCTATTGTCACACAAAGTCTTTCAAGAAATCCACGCGAGCCTTTCAGGAGAGCCTCGGAATCTTCCTCTGGCAGTAGCGGTCACGGTCATCTACCTCTGTCTAGCGCGTCATCTGAGGACGGCGCTTCCAAGAGTTCAGGATCAGGAAAGAAAACGTCTTTACCCGCAAAATTTGAGTCTCTGGGTAGCACCACGCAACCACAGAACAAAAAGTCGGTTTCCAAGCCAGAAAGTTTTGTTCCAGAAAGTGTTCTTCGAAATCTAGACGCCATCACTTGCGCCACACAAGGAGATGGATCAGCCAAGAGCAAAACAAGGCCGCCAATGGTGACGTCTCCTGATTGGATCGACTTCCTAACGCCTCCGCAAGACGCTTACACTCAAAGGTTATTCACACCAGACAACCTTCACGACGAACTGTTCTACCCAGCGCCCTACGGTCTCAAGTCTGAAGTATATCAAAATCTAAACGCTAGAGAGGCGGATTTCGTACTCCAAAAACCTAACAGAAAGCCAAGGACGGAGCCGCTGCCTCCCCCGCGTGTCACAGCCACTGCACCTCAGAGGCCGGAGTCCCCAGACGTCCAGGATGGAATTATTCCACCACTTGCGACTGAGGATGAAGAAGCAGTGAAGGAAGGAGCGCGTGAGAGCAGAAAAGCCAGTTTGAAAGAGCGCAGAAAGAGCAGCTTGGAAAAATTATTCATTCCCAAGCCAAGTGAAGCCACAGATCCTATTTTAAACATCAAAATTGATAACTTTGATAGGGAGGAATATGTCAAATATAAGAAAACACTTAGCGAGACTGATTCACTGATAGCAGAGCGTCTCAAGTTTGCAGCAAAGGGCAAGCAAGGTTCTCAAGATTCTGATTCATCCAATAAGTCAGATAATCGTTTAGTATCCTCCAGCCAGGAACTCCTCAAACTGGAGACTTTACGTGGCAACAAGAGTGGCGGGGAAACAACAACAAGCAAATTATGTCCTGTCGATAAGACGCACGAGAACCATCGGGAAAGCAAGGAGAAAATTCATGATATCGCTCCACAAAATGCAATATCCAATTCCCAAATGGACACATTCCTTATAAACGAAATTTTTGATGTGAAACCGAGATCACGTAAACAAACTCTCCCACGGCAACGCTCCCTAGAAGAGAATCAAACCGCCAACAAGGACAACTCTCAGAAGAGGATCCGCAAACAGTCGCTGCCAACAGAAGAACTGTTTGGAATCAGGAGGAACCAGCACATCAGGAAGTTCAGTCTGCACCAGCTGGTTAGCTACTCAGCGCAGGTGAGCACCACGGCGGGGGGAACAGCATTCTCTCCCTTGAATGAGACTGACGAGGCACACACAATTATGGCCAAAGTGACGAAGAAGAAAGCCAACAGCATTTCATTACCCGAACGAGAAAAACTTAAGATCGACACGAAATTCCGCAGCAAGAGTTCAGAGACACGACTGCCAAGGAAAGCCTCTCAGCCGGATAAAGGCGACGCGTTCTTAGCCACTGCTCCAAGGCGCCTCTCCAGTGAATCATGTTCCTCGCCTTATAAGGGAACCTCCGTTCAAGTGAAGAAAAACAGGAATATTCCGAGACGAAAGGAGAGGCAAAACGACTCACCCCACCATCACCATCACCACAACCACCACCACCCCCACCACCACCGTCACCACAGCAGGGAGGGCGCTCACCGCCGCCCTCACAGAACAGAACACTTGCGTCGCCGCCCACGTAAAAGTTCCTCCTCACCTGTTGATGACAGGGAGAGGAAACAAAAGCCAGCCAGTCACAGGTCCCCAAGGAAGGTCCCACGGGAGATGCGCAGGCCGGCAGAGTCCCATACCAACCTGGGAGCACCGCTCAGCCCCTTGGAGCAGGACAGCGGCGGGGACCTCTTTACCAACGCAGGATGCAGTCTTCAGGGCATGCAGACCTCTGAGGGACGGCCTGTAGTTCCCTACGAGCCTCTTGTGGATGTTCTCACGCCCACGACACCCGATGACCCGCCGGCAGCCTCAGGAGCCACCAGGTGAGAGTTGGTCACCACAACATACGAGACTGAAGGGAATGGGCGGGTCAGTATTCCGGGGGAAGTTGGGGGGAGAGCCGGGGGTCATTGTTGTTGTTATTGTTGTTAAAGAAGAAACATTACATTCAGCGGCTTCGTGACATTCCGAGGATGGCTTAGGCACGGTACACCATGCTGGTGCTGACTTGAGTAATCAACACGGAAGGCAGTCAGCGTGAGGTAAAGGGCCAGCCTCGCACTGCACGCAGCTCGGAAACATGACGCACGTGCCGGGGTAATTAACTGGTTTTTGGAAGGTCAAACGTGATTTCTCACGAATGAAAATGCAAAAGGAAATAGTACCCCATTCTCTCTCTCTCTCTCTCTCTCTCTCTCTCTCTCTCTCTCTCTCTCTCTCTCTCTCTCTCTCTCTCTCTCTCTCTCTCTCTCTCTCTCTCATACACACACACACACACACACACACACACACACACCTGGAAGATTTCCCTCTGCTTCCCATCGCCACAACCCACACAGCTGGTCCTTCTCTCTCACTGCGTCCTCATGTATAACTGACAGCGCGGGGGAGTTCCGAAACTTGGCTGTGGCTTACAGGTCGAAGTCCTCGAACGCCCACCGGGAACTCTCGCCCTTACCATTGCGGGTGTGAGTATGAGGTGCATTATGGATCTGGCAGCCGACAAGCTTATTCGGTATCGGGAGACCCCGCTGCCTCCTGGGACAGTAATGCGGCTCAGATCGATTCCCTCAGCTAGCGGCGGTGATCAGGTGCACCTCAGTCACAGAGCTTCGTGCATCGCGGCCGAGAGATGCACAAATTATTTCCCGTATTTCCTAATTACACTTTTTTTTTTCGTAAACACTTCTTATTGATTTAATTTCTCTTTTACGTGATTGTCTTATTTTCGAAAGCATGTCTTGTTACTTTTGTCTTTCTTTTACGTGATTGTCTTATTTTCGAAAACACTTTCTGTTGCCTTTCTATCTCCTTTCAATTTTTTTTTCGTAAAGACCTCTTATTAATTTTATTTCCCTTTTACGTAATTGTTCTATTAAAAAAAAAACTTCCTTTTACGTTTTATCTTTCTTTTACGTGATTGTCTTATTTTCCTAAACATTTCCTATTGCTTAAACTTACTCGGAATTGTGTAACAAACAGAAGGGGTGCTATATCAGGCAAGACTGTACGTACTATAATGCCTCATAAGCGCGGCACATCCTTTTTCTAACTGCCGAAATTAAGCTGCAGAACAGAACTCATACTCAGAACTCAATACAGAACTCATACTGCTCTTCTAGACAGGGTGGAATCAAAAGCTTTTCGTCTCATCAACTCCTCTCCTCTAACTGACTGTCTTCAGCCTCTCTCTCACCGCCGCAATGTTGCATATCTAGCTGTCTTCTACCGCTATTTTCATGCTAACTGCTCTTCTGATCTTGCTAACTGCATGCCTCCCCTCCTTCCACGGCCTCGCTGCACAAGACTTTCTTCTTTCTCTCACCCCTATTCTGTCCACCTCTCTAACGCAAGAGTTAACCAGTATTCTCAATCATTCATCCCTTTCTCTGGTAAACTCTGGAACTCCCTGCCTGCTTCTGTATTTCCACCTTCCTATGACTTGAATTCCTTCAAAAGGGAGGTTTCAAGACACTTGTGCATCAATTTTTGACCACTGCTTTGACCCTTTTATGGGACTGGCATTTCAGTGGGCATTTTTTTATTAGATTTTTGTTGCCCTTGGCCAGTGTCCTTCCTACATAAAAAAAAAAAAAAAGAATGATGAAAAAGGAACCTAACAATTCTACCGAAAGTTAACCCCATTCCCGAAAGTTCGTCGATATTAAAACAGCAAAAATGTGAGAAAGAACTGATAAAAAGTTAAAAGTTTCCGGAAAAGTGCTCCGCTCATTCCGAAGGTTATGGTGATATTAATGCAGCGAACTCGTCAGATAACGCGCGCGCATGTGTGTGTGTGTGTGTGTGTGTGTATTATCTACCCTTTGTTGCTCAAGAGACGTGCACATCGTCAGGGAGACAAAATACTCAAACTATCCTCTAACACAAAGACACACACACACACACACACACACACACACACACACACACACACACACACACACACACACACACACACACACACACATACATACATACACACACACACACACACACACACACACACACACATACATACACACACACACACACACACACACACACACACACACACACACACACACACACACACGCACACAGCTCAGTAGTTGCTGCCATGGTGACAATTAGCAAGCGCCTGACTGAAGGGAGACAGCGGGAGGGGTGAAGAGGGTGCAGGCAAAGGGAAGCGAGTGGCAAAGAGGCAGAGAGGGTCGGGAATGACCAGGGACAGAGAAGAGGAAGAGGGAAGGAAGTGGCAAGCGACACGCCCGGCCAAGGGTAGGAAAGGAGGAGAGTAAACACGGAAGGGAATAGAAAGCGAAATGAGAAGGTGAGAAATCGAGGCAATGAGAGGGAACAGAGAAAGAGAGAAGAATAAAAGAATATGAAGGTATATGAGGATGGAAGGAAGAAATGAAGAGGGTGGAAGAGGAGGAGGAGGAGGAGGAGGAGGAGAAGGACGCAAGAAAACCCGAAAGGAAGATAACACACGCCAGTTAATTATGGATGTGTACACTCATTAACTTAGGTCAAAGGTGAAACAGAGTTAATTCTTCATGAAAAGGGATTGGCCGCAGGACGAAACTTTGGCCGCGGAATGAAAGGGAACCCAGTTAGTCCTGTCCAGTCATGTAAGGAAGCCATGAGGGAAGGGAGCCGGTTGGAGTATAGAAGGAGGTCTTGTTAGCACCACCCAAGCCGCACAGAATCCTGTAAAATGTGAGAAAGTGCTGCCGATTCGCTGGAGTTCTGTTGGGTGCGGGTGACGTCGAGTCTTGTTGGTGCGGGTGACGTCGAGTCTTGTTGGGTATGGATGACGTCTAGTCTTGCTTGACGTGGGTGACGTCGAGTCTTGCTGGGCGTGGGTGTGGGTGACGTCTCCCTGGCAACACCAGCGCAAGTCAGCTCTCTTGTACAGCTGAACATTACTACCGCACCAGTGCCCGCCTACAGCGCCTCCGTGGTGAGGAAAATTCAATTAAGGTCAATATTTTAAGCAACAAGACGTTTCTATCTCCAAAGCATTACCTCCAAACGACCCCGATACTCCCAGGCGAGGCGCATCCCCGCATTGGTCCCGCAGCACACCCCGCCAGGCAGCCGCCGCCGCCTGGCCCTGATGACACCCGCAATAACATTCTTGTCATTTCGCGAATCTGCCGCAGTCAATATCAGACACCTGGCCCCCACGCCGACCATTAGCATATGACTCGCGCCTCCCACCTTGCATCGCGATACGTTTCCCGGGATGCCTCTGCTGCTGGAAAAGGCGGCATGACACTCACGCTGAGAAAACTCCATCGCGATACATGGGTTAGAAGGGACATGCTATTGATACATCATTAGGATCTCGAGTGATATTGACGGTATTTTGTTATGATTTATCCTCGCCAGCGTTATTTTCTCGTGTATTGTAATAATTGTTTACACGTTGGATTCTTGACGGCCATGGCTTCTTCTCTGCTTAGTCAGATGTGTGTTGTACAAATTTAGATTATAATTTAGAAGGAAGACACTCATATCAAGGGAGGAGGGCAAATATTTAATAAAGCTAATGCAAACAGTCTGATTCTTTGTCAAGTAAAATTGTTTATTGCTTATGGTTACAGTGTCTTTAATAGCCAAAAAGTAAACTATGGAGACATCTTGCAATTTTCCGGCAAATGGTTCCTTTGCACGGCACTTCCTCACTTTGTCCCTGCGTTACCTGGTGCGCGTACTCAGCCGTGTCCTGCCGTCTGGCCTGCTTCATATCCGCGTGTCCTGCGCCAAACTAGGACAGCCTATGCATAATGGAACACCGCTCCCCCGACTCGCCCCTTGACGCCATGAGTGCATCCCCTCCCTCATCCCATCACCTCCCTAGTGGTCACCGCCCCTCACCCTTTGTTCTCTAGCCTAACCCTCATCTTCCTCCGTCATCCTTGTCCCCTTGAATCACCAATGTCCTTCAGCCTCACCCTGTCCCCTTGTGTCACGCTTTTCATTCGGGATTCATTAGTGCCTTCCAAACTCACCCTTATTTCTTCCTGTCTTCCTCCATCATCTTTCTCCCCTTTGTCACTGTGCCCCCACCTTTGTCCCTTGTTCTCTATCTCATTCTTATCTTCCTCCCTCATCCCTGTCACATCCTTGTCTCCTGTTTCACCTTTGTCCCCGTCCTACACTTCGTAGTCATCCTAACTTTACTCTTACTACCAAATCACACCCTTGTCAATCTGCCGAGCCTTTGTCACCTGTCTTAAGCTTCCCCTCTCCGCCATATCCTTACCTCCCAGCCTCACCCTTACCTTCCTGTCTCACCCTTACCCTTTCACTATGTATCTCACTCATCCACCCAATCACTCCCACTCCCTCCCTTCTCAACACAACATTCCACGGGGACATCTGAGCCTTCAGCACAAAAACGAACACAACGCTGCATTAAATAAAGCCGCTAATTGATAGAGATAAAAATACACAATCTATTATACACCCCAGCGACCACCAGTGCCACCGGGGTAATGAGGCACTGCGGAGGAGGGAGAATGGTGTAAATGGGCCATTACAAAATGAATAGGGCACCTCGGGGGAAGGAGGCGGCGTGATTGGCTGTTACCTGCAAGAGTGGTTGTGTGGTGTAAACGAGGGACAGGAGACGAGAGATAGAAGAAGAGGATGAAAGGAAGGTTGTATTAGAGGACGAAGCAGAGATGGTATGGATAGAGAAGACTGCAGGGACGATCTGCAGAGAGAGAGAGAGAGAGAGAGAGAGAGAGAGAGAGAGAGAGAGAGAGAGAGAGAGAGAGAGAGAGAGAGAGAGAGAGAGAGAGAGAGAGAGAGAGAGAGAGAGAGAGAGAGAGAGAGAGAGAGAGAGAGAGAGAGAGAGAGAGAGAGAGAGAGAGAGAGAGAGAGAGAGAGAGGAAGGAACAGAGAGAGAGGGATGGAAGATGGAAGACAGCCAAATACAGCAGAGAGGAAGAAAAAAGCAAGGTCTGGGTAGAGGAAGTGGAAAGGATATGGATGAAGAAGAGGAACTAAAGAGCAGGAGAGAGAAGATAAGACGAGTGGAAAGGAGAGAAAG
>NC_087154.1:29879526-29894526 GCF_035594125.1 Scylla paramamosain
TATATATATATATATATATATATATATATATATATATATATATATATATATGTTTTACTTTACCATCTCTGGGTATTTCGTTTTGTGTGTGTGTGTGTGTGTGTGTGTGTGTGTGTGTGTGTGTGTGTGTGTGTGTGTGTATGAAAGCGAAACTTATTCATACAAAAAAAAAAAAGCTAAAATAGTTTGCTTTTCGTTTGAGCTTGAAGTAGGAATTCTTTGTCTCCCACTAAAATTGTCATCGGTAGTAGCAGAAGTAGTAGTAGTAGTAGTAGTAGTAGTAGTAGTAGTAGTAGTAGTAGTAGTAGTAGTAGTAGGAGCAGTAAGGCATGGTTCAGTCTCATAATACAGTTCACTGCCTCTAACCTCGCCACTGTCTTCAGTCATCACATGATTTTATGTTGCCTCGCCTTTACGTATAATAACAGAGACATGGGAACACTAAATTAGTATCGTATCTACACGACCGTCAGCCATCGCCGCCTCGAGCTCCGGGTCCGCAAGGTCGCTCGTTCTGAGGGTCAACAGTGTTGTGCCACGCAAGCAAACTAAGATTAACTTTATGTGGGAAAAGAAAGCCTACATCTCATTCATATCATAATATATTGTTTCTTAGTTATTGCTGCTGAGATGCTCTTCTTTCTAAAAGTCACGGTGGGGATAGCACTCTCTTCACGCCATGTAATTTTGTTGTTGCGGCGCCGTAACTCAATTAAACTCTAATGAATATTTACGAATCTTATGCAAGTCTCGGACACGTTATTCCCCACGTGACGTTATTAAGAACAGACAAGTGAAGGAAGGGGGTCTCTTTGGCACTGTGTATTCCTCCATCATCAGCTCTAAACGTGTCCTGCTGTCTTTGAGAGAAATCTTGGTGAGAGAGAGAAACTGGAAAATTGGGTGGAAGCAGAGTCAGTCAGTGAAAGAAAATGACTACCTTAACAGTTACAAAAGAGCGGTGTTATCTTATCACGACCAGTAAAGCTAAACCGGAAGCAATGTTACAGCAGAATTCTTGGTAAATTTTAGATAAAAAAAAAAAAAGACAAGCGAAAGATAATTCACCTTTTTTTTACTTCGACTATTTTAGATAACGGTCAGTTTTTTTTAAATTCCGGTCACGTCACTTTTATGAAAGAAAAAAAAAATCTTGATGGCTTTTCAAAATTCAGGCGTCGGGTCAATCCGAACAAAAATGGAACGAACAATTATGAAAACTAAAATGCAGGACAAAATCGCACTAACAGAGGCACACACACACACACACACACACACACACACACACACACACACACACACACACACACACACACACACACACACGTAAAAATTAACCTACAAAAAGCTCCCGTCCGCGCAGGTCGTGAAGGTCTCATTAACTTCGCCATGTCTTTTTTTCCCCCCTCTTCTTTTTTTTTTCTTTCTTTTTTTTTCAACGCCACTCCTTTTTTTCGGTATTTCATGACGGTATAATTCCGAGCATACCACCCCCACTCCCTTCCCTCCCTCCACCCACTTACGCTCTCCCTCTCCCTCTCTCTCCCCATGTGATAATAAAAAAAAAAGGAAGTCTGGTTTCATAACACGTGGAAAGTTCACCATTTTTCGTGTGCCTTTTGGTAATATCCCGGAGACTCCCTTCCAAACATTTTCTTTTATAACCCCCCCCTTTTTTTTTTTTTTTATCTTCATTCATATTCATGTTCTGCATATTTCCTGTAACACGTGTGCTCCTGTCGTCCTCTGTATAGTGTAAAACCTGCGCGTGTTCCTGTTTTTATTCTTTTTTCTTTTTTCTTTTTTTGGTAACAAGGAAGAACAGAGAATAAAAGCTCGCACGGAGTATAACTCAGTGTTTCTCATTTCAGCGTGATGTCGGATGCAAACATGGCGTAATCAAACAATTTAAAACTGAAACTACTTAATCAGAAGCAATTTCGGCATATGGATTTCACGATGCTCTTCTACATTCTCACTGGAACTATTTTTACTTCCTATCACACACACACACACACACACACACACACACACACACACACACACACACACAGCTTCATGTTTCATACTTCCCCACGTTAGACTACAAAGATTTTTCTCCTATCTACAAACCAGATGTAATCTTCAAATCTCTTCCTATTGTCGCTAGAAGTAACATTTAAAGAAATAAAAATCCACGAATCCAGAATCATATGTTCCTAAAATCTTTTCCCGAAAATCCAAAGAGATGTAAAAATCCAAAAATGAAAAAAAAATGAAAACAGAGAAAAAGTTACCAACAGAAAAAAAAAGCTCTTCAATTTTAAAATCCCTAAAAATTCCAAAAGACGCAAAAAAAAAAAAAAAGAAAAAAATCGTGTAAACCTGAAATCCTACCAAAACTCCCTCAAAGATCTGAAAAAAAAAAGAAAAAATGCCATGAAGCTAAAACTGGTTAATCCACTTCCTAGACCATTCTTCATTCTTCATTCCCCGCCGCGCCTTCGTGAAAGTCAGTTGTGACATTAATGAAGTTAAGTCAAAATTAGTTTACCACTACGGAGGGACAGGAAAGGGTACGCTGCTTTATTTTTCATCCTTTTTCGTTTCTATTTTTTTTTCCCCCTACCTGGATTTCTTTCATTGATTTACACGTCATGCCAGTCTTTTTCTTTTCCTTTCTTTATTTTTAGTAGCCTGTTTCCTTGAAGTGCCTACCAGTATGTGGTACTGGTTGCCCTTGCAGTAGGGTTAGTGGTAGGAGTATTATTTTCTTAGTAGTAGTAGTAGTAGTAGTAGTAGTAGTAGATAAAAATGGAGGCTGGTCAAGAGCTACAAAAAAAAAAAAGAAAAAAAAAGAAAGAAAGGCCTGTTTAATTCCCGCTTCCTAAAAGTTTGTATAGAAAGAGTTCTGAAAGGGTTGGCCACTTTAGTTATGGAGGCATCTTGATACTCCATTCTGAAAAGTGTTCAAGTTGTAGGAAAGAGGAAAACCGAATCTGGCAGTAGTAGTAGTAGTAGTAGTAGTAGTAGTAGTAGTAGTAGTAGTAGTAGAACGAAGAGGAGGAGGAGGAGGAGGAGGAGAAGGGCTGTTGCCACACGATACTCAAATAACGAAAAATAAAGAGAATGTGTCAATGATAGTAATAATGAAAATAAAAAAGCTATTAAATGTTCATTAATAAACATGAGCAATCTCTTCCGCAGTAATAAAATAAAACTGAGATTACTGCGCTAACAGAGAAATATTGCAATCAAGAAACGATTTGAAGCGGAGAGTTAACAACGGGGAATTCCGAATGCCTAAATAAACACATTATGAACACGAACATAGAGCAGCTTCTTTGTGCGCGCGCGTGTGCGTGTGTGTGTGTGTGTGTGTGTGTGTGTGTGTGTGTGTGTGTGTGTGTGTGTGTGTGTTCAGACAAAACTAACAGAAGGACATCGTGATGTGAAAAAAAAAAAAAAAATACTGAAGTGATGGATAATTTGTGCATCATTTTCTACCTGCTGAACATAACATTTTTTGCCCTCATTTCAAGCAATGGTATAGTGCTGTGAGGGAGGGGAGGGGGAATGGAGACACATGTTCACCTTTAAATTCGCAAACCCCATGGCAACTACACCTCTACATTCACGTGATAAACTCAACTATTATAAAATGTAATGAAATGCCAGTCTTGTTTCATCCTCCTCACGCCAATATCGTCACGCTCCCTTCATTTGAATATAAATCGAAATAATTTTGTTCAAGTTCAAAATCCTAGAATTCAAATTGAGTGGCACGTGGATGACAAATTCATGGCGTTCAGTTCTGGGTTTTTGTTTGCATACGATGTACTTAGTTTCACCTATTACGCTGCTGAAAGCCTATCATTAATAATCTTCATCTGCTTATGGAACAATGGAGCAACTTGTCTGAGTCTGAGAGAGTCTGAGATACCAAGAACTGATAAGCTTCTCCCACAGCACAGGATCATGATTCCTGGATGCACACTCCTTAACAGATACAATTCACATTCCGCATTTGGATTTATATTCTTGTTTTGGAGCGGAGCGCAGCGTGGTATCGGTCATGAGTGATGCCTGCCTCGCGCGTGTTTTTATTGTTGAGGTTAGAATACATGCATGATTATTGGTTTTAATTATTTGATTAAGGTAACTGAAAGCTCCTACTGAGAAAATTATGCAAACAATGCTAAATGAAATAAAAGTAAGGGTTGTGAATGTGACAGCGATCAGTCAAGACTTGTAACTCGTAGTGTTCAGCTCTGGTTGGTTGATGTGAAGTAGTTTACTCTATGTAGGCTTTCTATTCTTTATAACTATCAGACCAATTTTTATTCGCTAGAATACTAATTAAGGCGACCACTTTCTCCATTAGTTCAGTTTCTGGTGTTTATCCCAACTGCATGCTTTTGTTGTGGCAAGCTGTTTATATTACCTTGTCTTAAAAACACGGCAGGGATCAAGGGTCTCATTCAATCTCTCCTTTTCCCGCAGGAAAGAGTGGCACAGACGGAGGCACCGCAGAGCGAGGGCGCGGGACATGAGCGATGATGAGCTGGACTCTGACGATGTATCATCGTCATGGTCGTCGTCTACCCTTACATCCTTCTCTGGGGGATCAAATAAGGGTTTGTCGTCATCGTCGTCGTCATCATCGTCATCCTCCTCCTCGTCATCGGGCTCAGACTCGTCATCCTCGTGTTCCAGCTCCTCGTCGTCAGAATCGTCGTCGTCTTCTTCATCAGACTCATCAGATATCGAGGACCTGATTCCTTGATGCGGAGGGGAAGGCGCGGCGCGGGGCGGGCACATCCCTCCTACTGCACTTCATTTTTCTATGAAAACTGATGTAAAACTGGAGACTACAAGTCGCGCAAGGCTTGTCAAACTGCGTTATGAACTTCCTGTGACTCTTGACGCCATGAAAGGGCGCTGTTCTTGTTTCTTTCTTTGGAAAACAAGATCGTGTTTTTACATTGACAGCTGGTGCGTACCAACCGGATCATGTCTTTCCCGAGCACTGGTGCAGCAAACAGAAGATAAAGAGATTAATGCAGGCCTCATATATATATATATATATATATATATATATATATATATATATATATATATATATATATATATATATATATATATATATATATATATATATATATATATATATATATATATATACACACACACATATATACATTGCAACGTTTGCAACACCGCAGCTCCACTCCTATCATGACTTAAGTCTTCATCAGTATAAAGGTGATAATAAGCACGGACTCGCATATATAAATATACCTCATATTCACTCACTATCAAAACTTGGGTACTTTTAACATTATTAATGATAACCTGATAACATTAGATTCCTAAAGAACCCAGATTAAAGCGTTTCACAAGTACTTGTTATATATCTAGTATTAGATTAAATTTATCCCTTATAAATATATAATGAGGGCTTTAAAATGAATTAAGGAGGATGGCGGGCTGGGTGGGGAGAGGACAGAAGCTGCGAGAGAGCGTCTCTAACCACAGCATAGCGTTGGTGGAGCTGCTGAGCCACAGTAGAAGCGTATGCACGTGTTGATTATAACAGCGGAGACCAATTCTTATTCAAATACACCTCTGTCTGGGCCACAATTATATACTGAACCTTGAGATTTATACGTTAGAGTGACAACACTGTCAAGATATTTATTTGTATCGAAGGTTTCAGTTATGCCTGAGGTGCAGTGACAGTACACAGGTGCCATTCTGTACACTCTGCGGAGGGAATTAACTGCCCTTCACCAAGATGTGATGAGCTAAGGGAACACTGTGATGCCTGCAGGTGATCATGGCCGTCAGCAATGCATCCTTAAAGCTTGTGAAGTTAGTGTCATGAAAGCTACAAATATTCACACGCTGCAACTCAACACACACAATACAAGCTCAGTCACAGCTGCAGGAAAGTCCTGTTTTCTTTCTTTTTGTCTCGACTTTCCACAGACCACCGCCGCCTCCTGTCTGCGGCTTCCCAGGCTGGCCGAGGCCTCACACCTTCAGGCGCCGTCGCACTGATGGCGCCTCGGGCTCCTCCCTTTGTATATATATGCTATAAGAAATAAAAAGTTTTCTGTTGCACTTGGTTTTCATCTCGATTCGAAGCAGTGAGGAGACACAGGGTCTGAGTTACAGTTACCAAAGTCAGTGCATATCATGTACATACAGGATGACGTATGCAACACGATCTCTCCACACATACTAGATACAGTTTTCTACACAGGATTGAAAAACGGGTCTATTTCCTAACCAGAAAGCATACACACACGCACGCACACACACACACACACACACACACACACACACACACACACACACACACACACACACACACACACGTGAGGCGAGGTGTCATCACTCCAGCAGGAGGCCTCGGTGTGTTACTGACGAGACTTTCTCATTAGCCCCTTAAAAAATACAAATGTTTAATTAAGATTTTTTATCCCACTAATGAAAACGATTTACAGAAGGAAAGAGCTATCAAGAGAGAGAGAGAGAGAGAGAGAGAGAGAAAGAAAGAAAGAAGGAACGTGAAGGTAAAAGGGAGAAGTGCAAAGAAAAGCAACATGATTTAACTGGCATGAAACAGACTGAATCTAAAGCGATCTTGGTAATGACAGACAGCAACACTCTAAAACATGTTCATCCCCACGACCTCAGAAGAAAAATGCAATGAACTTGATGTTTCAGTTAATTATACGGCGCCAGAGCAACACACAGCTCGCCCACATCCCTTGGAAACTAAAACTAGACTTAGACACTAAATGGCGAATACATCTTGTCACTGTTTTCCTTGACTCATCTCAGCAAAGGTAATCCGAGACCGGACTTGGCTCACTCCCTCCCCAGGCTCTTGGCGCCGCCTCCTTGCAAGACAATACTTCCATTAAGCTGCACCTCCCACGGAGTTTCCAATTTCCTAAAACAAATATTAAATCTGTTCTAAGAGCCGCGACACCCACCTCCTCTCTCGTCATCTCCTCTTTCTCCTCCTCCTCCTTAAATTTTTCTCTTACTTTTACTTTTACTTCTCTTAGTCCTCTTTTTTTCACCACGTATTCCAGCTGCTCCATCCTTTGCTACGTTGCCTTTCTCAGAGAAGCTTTATAGCCGCCCTGCACGTCCATGATCACTGCATACACAAATAAAAAAAAAATAAAAACTTCAGTAAACATTAGTGATTGGAATCGAACTTTACTCGGGGACTGTTCACCAATGAGGCCTGACATTGACACTGACAGTGACAGTGACAGTGACCTCACGTTCACTTAATCAGTGTGAACATTAAGGCGAATAAGGCAAATTGGACGCTTGAAAACAGAAAGAATTAGTTTATATATATTCACTTTCTACAAGTTACATGAATATCTTCCTTGTTAGTATTCTGTACCCAGTTTTTCTTCTCTTGTCAAAGACTTTATTCATCTTATATATATATATATATATATATATATATATATATATATATATATATATATATATATATATATATATATATATATATATATATATATATATATATATATATATATAATTTTTTTTTTCTTTTTTTCTTTTTTTTAATACTAAGAAGGAAAAGTAATCCCATTTTCCACTGAATGGACAGAGAAACACATTGTCATAACTAACAAAGGAAGTCATCTCCATCACTCCTTCCTTACTATTCGCCTCCTCCCAGGGCTCGTGACCTCCTGCTCCAGATTCAGCGAATGCATTACCTCAGGCGTGGTAGATCAGGTACGATTATTCTCAACTCCTCTTCATGACTCCCAAGGCAGGGATACAAGTCACGATGTATACATCATTACATATAACATGAGAGCATTTCAGAGAAGTCCAGAGCTAGACCAGGTGTGTGAGTCATGAGACGTAACATTAGCACCATCCAGTTAAGTCCAAAGCAGCAAAGCAGGCCCAGGTGTGTGAGTCTAGAGTCATAACATTAGCAGGTAAGTGGTGCTGGAGACCATGAAGCAAGTGGTGGTGTTTGTTGCCTTCCCCTCATGATGGCCAATTAAAGAATGTTGAATACATGTTAGTAAAATCTATTCCGGAGGCTCTTTAACCTTACTGAAAATTAATATAGTAAGTTACAAAAAGGAATGAAAAGGACAAATTTGGTGTGTAAAGCATCTGAGTTTATGGACGTGTGTGTGTGTGTGTGTGTGTGTGTGTGTGTGTGTGTGTGTGTGTGTGTGTGTGTGTGTAAGGAAAGTGTGCACTAACAAACTTAGTTGATTGCATGTTCCCTTCTGCCTAAAAATTTCTTCAGAGTAAATAGAAGGAGAGGGAGAACGCGGGAGGCTGTGGTAAGCGAGAACGGGAGAAAAAAAAAATCAAGCATGAGGGGGAACTGAGAAGAGGTGGAGCCTTCCCTTCCTGTGCTGGTGGTGCTTCTGTACGTGACTCGCGTCTGGAGTGCTGCAGGAATTCTACGAGTAGCCATTCAATTTAGACATGAAAGTTAGCGGGAATAGACTCCGCCACGTTCCTCTTAAGCTGGACAACCAAAAGTGTTTCGAGTCTACTTTAAAAGTGTAAAATAGTAACACTTATATAATCTAAAGCAGTAATGTAAATAATTAACCTCTCATTTCAGAATACAACAGTTTCGCAATTACGTAAACTGTTCATGTTTTCTGGAATACGTGGCTGGTGTAGAAAAAAAAAAAAAGACTTTTGGTAGTGGAGTTGGTGGTGGCGGTGGTGGTGGTGGTGGTGGTGGTGGTGGTGGTGATAGTGGTGGTGGTGGTGATGATGGAGGTAACGACCTTGAATATTTTCGCAGAATGACTGATTAATTACGGTCTCACGCGTCACCTGCAGCAGCTTAAGGAACTAGTGCAGCAGGAACGGTCTGGGACGTTGTTCATGGCTTGTGCTGCATTTTTTTTTTTAATATTCAAGACATCTCTGGCAGGGAGTCTGTATTGTTAATGCTCTGAAAATAATTCGTACTGTTGTTAATGTTTACGAAATAACTGGTACAAATCTACGGGGTTCGACTTGCAGAATGCCGTCTTTTATTCATCCCAACACACACACACACACACACACACACACACACACACACATAATCAGTAGTCCTCGAAACTGCGTCATAAATCTCTGCCTTGAGGGTTACTACAGCCTTGAGGAAAGCGTTCAACAGGTGGAGATATTTATGAGACAAGACATGATTCAAGGCGCCGTCCACCACTCCACCACAAGGGTAGAGACATGAAGCACCCGGAATAATGTCATAAACGTGCCAACGGTAACCACTTTTCAGCCACGCCGGCACGCTGCTCCACGCGGATCTGGGTTTCCTTTTTTTTTTTTTTTTTTTCTTATAATTAATCACCGTTAGCAGAAACTTTGGCAATTATCTCTCCAAGTTTTCACATTAAAACATTCCCTTTCTGATATGACACAAGAAGCCTTCGTCATCATGCTCTCGAAAATGAAGTATTGATTCACCGTTTTCAATTCCCGGAAGTTTTTTTGTTGTGTTGTGTTTGTTCCCCACAACTAACTGCCGCATGTTACCGTGGAGGGGAGAGACCTTCCCTTCCCCTGCATGCAATACTACTTGTATCCGTCACGACATCTAGTTCTGAGCAGCAGTGAAGCAAGTAACCACTGTTGTCACGCAGGTAGTGGTGAATTGAGTGCGTGGCATTTATGTTCTTGTCCATTTCAGTAAAATGTTACAACATTTTGTTACACAGAGCTTTCATTACAATGCTAATGGATAAGTGTGAGTATTTTATGAATCAATAAGAAACACCAATTAAAAATAGAAACGACAATTATGCTTAAGAA
Source organism: Scylla paramamosain (assembly GCF_035594125.1). Lineage (NCBI taxonomy): Eukaryota > Metazoa > Arthropoda > Malacostraca > Decapoda > Portunidae > Scylla > Scylla paramamosain. Next base: position 29,889,355 of record NC_087154.1, read on the forward strand.
TTAACTTGGCATAGAAATTAAAAACAAAATTTTCGAAAGCAGTTAAGAGCAAAACCGAACTCGGCTTCTGATTGCGAGACGAAAGACTAGTAGGTTACTTGGCGTCCGAAGAGCTGAGCTGAGTAATGAGTCCGTCCTTTCAATAGAAGGCTGCAAGAAGTTTTACGAGCAGTTTTGTCGTTATTTATCCTGCACTGAACGACTGCGAAACAAACTTCAACATGGAGCTTGCCATCCCACTGCAGGGTCTCCATCACCGGCTGAGGCATGGAAGTAGAAGCCTTACATACCCAGACCTTCAGAAAAAAGGAAGAAAACTAAAATAACTAGGAAAGACCACCATCTCTCTCTCTCTCTCTCTCTCTCTCTCTCTCTCTCTCTCTCTCTCTCTCTCTCTCAGTGGCAGTGGTAGCAATGGCACCCCAAGAGGCCAGGGAGGCGCCCCCAACCCCACACTGTTGCCTGGGAGAAAACTGCTACACATTGTAAATTTCACCCCACCAGCCACGGGAGGAATGGCTTCGTTTGCCTTTTTATGGTTCAGACAGCGTCCTTCATGGGCAGACATATGCACCAAGGAAGAGGTAAAAAAAAAAAAAAAAAAAAACACACACAATAAAGATAAATAAACAAATGAGGAAAAAAGTAAAGAAGGATATAACAGTGAGGACGCCCGTGATGATGATGACGGTAGTGATGATGATGGTAATGATGCCGATGACATCAACATTACCAGTGAAATCCAAAATGCAACACCCACCCAACGACCTCTACTTGGGGTTATTAAAAGCACGTACAGGGACTACCACGAGTAAGTCTCGTGGCTTCTTGCAGCTTCCCTTATTTTCTTAGCTTGTAAGGTTCTCATCTGTGTTCCACCGCTGGGTAACAGTCCCGCTATTAGCCCGGCGAGAGAAGAAACACGTGGCGTCCTGACATCCCACTCTCAGAACCAATAAAATCCGATAACGCCCACGCTCGGGAAAACAGTCGCCTTGCCGCACTAAATGTCCTTATGAAACTAAAAGCGCTGCCCAGAGGTATTCTATACTTCCTGATGAGACGCTTAATGGCTGGGAATGATGTGTCTCAGACATTTGTCGGTGAAACACGATCAAAAGAAATGGTTATAATGCATGTACGTTATGGTTGTTATAGTTATTGTATTATTACTCGGTGTCAGCATATAGTTGTTGTTGTTGTTGTTATTATTATTATTATTATTATTATTATTATTATTATTATTATTATTATTATTATCTTTATTATCTTTATCATCATCATCATCATCATTACTATTATCACTATTATTATTATTATTATTATTATTATTATTATTATCATTATTATTATTATTATTATCATTATTGCTATTATTATTATTATAAACGTATGTGTTACCATATCTAACAGCCCAATAAACATATACAAAGACTCGTGTGTGATTTTCGTATCACGTACATTTTCATATTTAATTACCTCTGACGAGTGTGTCGCGCCGATACACTCGTGTTTATGTCAAGCAGATACGTTGCTTTTATCAAATTAGTTGGCAAACATCCTCTTTAGGCCATGCACACACTGCAGATACGAGTACTTCCCAAGTGAAAACATTTGAATGGTTCGAGGGTAAAAAATATGTTTAAATTATTCAGTATTTGCCATTAGCTTGTTGACATTACTGCAGCTCAGCCAGGATTTGTACCCAGTCTTCCTTTCATCTCCGTGTACCTGTGTATGACACCTGTGATTAGGCGGCGATGTGAAGGACGGCCAGGTGCCAGATTTTTTCTATGCTTACATACTTGCTTTCTTATCTTTGACAAGAGATTCGTTGTGTTTTGTGACTACGCCTGCAAATGTTGCGTGTGTATTGGGAGTCTCCGTACATGAAAAACTATTGAAGTTACAGTGTGTGATAACCAGTCATAACTTTTCTAACACATGGTATTTTTAAAAAGGATTAGGTGTGGGATATAAACTGTCATAGTATATTATCCACATTGGCAGTAGTACAAAGCCTCAACTATTTCCCGCCACATTCCTTTCTGGCTTACCTGTACAGCAAGAACCAACACCACACCTGCTTGTCTCTCTGCACCCGAAAATCCACACACAAAAAAACTAAAATTTCCGTCATGATCAAACTCGAAATTGAAACATACAAGCACGCGGGAAGCTGCATGAAGCCAGCAGACCTATACATGTGGCAGTCCCTGTACAATACATATACGCCTATACCCTATGAATCCTGTCCATAGATGTGTCTAATATTCTCTTAATGCCCCTTATTGGCTCTTCACTAAAACCGTACCATCTGACTGATAACGAAAATCAACAAGTGGCAAAAGAACGAACAGAAATATATAATTCCAAGACTAATTTCCTAAGATAAAAGGTGAGCAAAGAGTTAGTGTGCAGCAGGAAGCCCTCACTCCCCTCCCTGCTTCCTACATCACTGGGGAGGGCGATGGAAAGAGAGAGAGAGATATTAACCTTTACGTAAATTTCCGATATCATAAATTGCTCTCACCAAGGCGCCTTCATTATGGAGAAGGAAGTATGGACCGCTGGGATGCCGAGCTGTAATATGCGGAGATGAATATATTAAGAGAGAGAGAGAGAGAGAGAGAGAGAGAGAGAGAGAGAGAGAGAGAGAGAGAGAGAGAGAGAGAGAGAGAGAGAGAGAGAGAGAGAGAGAGAGAGAGAGAGAGAGAGAGAGAGAGAGAGAGAGTCCCTGCGCTATTACACCTAGTAGTGTCGGAGGTTTGCACACAGATATCAAGTTTAATCACCCAGTAAACCTCCAGTCTAATACGAGAAATTCCTCCCATGCAGTGTTCCTTGCTAAACTATGCACACCTTACCGCCACCTGGGGACACGGGCACACACACACACACACACACACACACACACACACACACACACACACACACACACACACACACACACACACACACACACACAGAGAGAGAGAGAGAGAGAGAGAGAGAGAGAGAGAGAGAGAGAGAGAGAGAGAGAGAGAGAGAGAGAGAGAGAGAGAGAGAGAGATAGAGAGAGAGAGAGAGAGAGAGAGAGAGAGAGAGAGAGAGAGAGTCTATGCGATAATACATATAAAGGATAAAAGGACATGCTCTTTCCCCACGTAAATATAAGAGCATTGCACAACACTTTCTATTTCATTTTTTCCACCTTTTATTTTTGCTTTCCTCGCCAGCCAGCCAAAGCCGCTCCTGAATAGCCGTCACTCGGGTAGCAGTACTCAGCAAAGGTTTTTTTTTTTTTTCTGGGATGAGGCTGAGCTGCACGGGGCGGCAAAAGTGGAATGATTTTAAGGCGATCGTAGAAACTTTATATAAAATTCGTAATGGTGGAAAGCGAAGTCTGTGGCCACCACGTGATTTATTTACATTGTGCAACCTGGATTAGAGCGACTCTCTCTCTCTCTCTCTCTCTCTCTCTCGCTCTCTCTCTCTCTCTCTCTCTCTCCTCTCTCTCTCTCTCTCTCTCTCTCATATTCTGGTTTGCTAGATGGAAGCATGAGACAACTTAAGCAACACACACACACACACACACACACACACACACACACACACACACACACACACACACACAACCAAACTAACTTAATAAACCACAATATCACGAAATCATGCACGCTAAAACATAAAACTATCATCTAAAAATGGCTCTCCTGCCTCTCCCCTCCCGCAGTGCGTATCTCCTCGGCGGTGGCTGATAATGCAAACTTTGAGGCCGCGGATCCGAATCGAGTATCTTCCTATCCCTAGCCCGATGTGGATTAAGCCCAAATTGCTTTACGAGACACCGAAGCGGAAGACGTCAAACTCTCTCGCGCTGGAAGTGAGAAAAACACCTTAAAACTGAGAGCGGCGGGATTTACCTAAAGCCTTGGAAATCTCTCCGAACTGAAATGGCTGTGTCTTAGTCCCCCAAGGTCGCCGCCCGCTGAGACTCAATACTCCCATGGGACGCGACCCGGCCAGACCCCGCCCTCCGCTGCACTGTGCTCTGCTTCTCACCCCACAAAGGAACATAAAGGTGGACGTAAAATAGTTTTCTTCTTCCTTTCTTCTTCGTCTCATTCTTCTTTTCCTCCATCTTCTTCTTCTTCCTCTTTCTCTTCTTTCAGTTTTCTTTTTTTCTTTCCCCTCTTCTCCTCTTACTGCCCTGTGATCCCTTCCTCACTTTACAAAAGAACACAAAGAATGAATCTCTTCTTCTTCTTCTTCTTCTTCTTCTTCTTCTTCTTCTTCTTCTTCTTCTTCTTCCTTCTTCTTCTTCTTCTTCTTCTTCTTCCTCCTCCTCCTTCTCCTTCTCCTACTCCTGCTCCTCCTCCTCCTCCTCCTCTAATGCACTTTACTCTCCTCCTAACTCCACAAAACAACACAAAGGAAGAGAAAGAAAAACCGACGTTTTGATTCTTACGAGACTGTCTGAGATAAGCTGCACTATCATAATCTATTAGCTGCAAGGTAACCAAGCGCCACTCTTCTGATCACCACTCACCTAATCGCCTCCACACTCGCTCACTCACCACTCCACACAGCACCAACCTACCAAGCTTCACCACAACCAGGTCAGCAGATGCACGTCCGCCACCCGTCGTAACCAACACTTAGCAGACAGCGACACGCGGCATTAAAAAAGTGGCAAAGGAAAAAGAAAGACAAGTCCGTTTCATCACTTAATGCTCCTCTCTCTATCTCACTTCCCCCAGTCCTCGTCCCAAAGCCCGCTCGTGTGCTTCAAGCCCCCACACCCATCCTCCTAATTCTGTCCCCCCCCCCGACTCTCCCCGTCCCTTCCCTTCCCCTCCCGCCCTACCCCGTAATGGGATCGCTTCTCAGGCTCTACTTCACCCTGAATGTCCGCTTAAAGGTGGCAATTGAATTTCTGCGATGAAGAAAATCAAAACCTGCCAGTTCTTTCACCAACAAGTACAAGTAAAGTGGCGTATTTTTTTCAGAAAAAATTACACACTGGATAAGAGACAGATACATGTCCTCTTATGAATGTAGAAGCTGAATATGTAGTCTTTAAAGTATAGACTCAAATCCGTGGAAATACGCATAAATGGATATGTGAGTAAGCTTCTTGGATCGAGATGAAAGACGCTTCTGAAGTAATCCCTGCCCTTCCTCTCCCTC
>NC_087154.1:29899526-29909526 GCF_035594125.1 Scylla paramamosain
AATGCCCTATCACATCAGGGTCGCCGCGCCGTGCACCGCGTGTGTGACGGTCACTGCCTTGCCCAGAGGAGTCTCTCAGTTGGCTGGTCAGAGCAAGTTTTCCATTCAGTCTCAAGAAAAGGAGCAGGAAAGATAACGAAAGTTTTGCTCTACGCTTTCTCGTTTCCAGGAGATCTCAGGAAAATGCGATTAGAGTGTAGCGCAAGAAAACACACACACACACACACACACACACACACACACACACACACACACACATACACACACACACACACACACACACACACACACACACACACACACACACACACACACACGCACACACACACACACACAAAGAAGTTTGAAGGAATTCAGAGGGCAGCTACAAGGATGATACCGGAGCTGAAAGACCTAACAACATACTAAGAGAGGCTGAAGGAAATGGGACTGCCAACTTTGCAAGTTAAAAGAGAAAGAGATCTAATAATGATGTATAAAATAGTTAACTGCAGTGAGAAGATAGACAAACAGGACCTGGTGTTGCTAAAAGAAGATGAAGCTGGACGGACGAGAGGGCACTCAAAGAAGATCGGGAAGAGTCAGTGTTTGCGGGACATGAAGAAGAACAGTTTTCCACATAGAACTGTGGATATCTGGAATGGCCTAAATGAAGAGAGTGTTACAGCAGTAAATGTGCATAAATTTAAGGAAATGCTGGATAAATATGGATATGGAGACAGGACACTATGAGCCCTGCTCGATCCCTGTATTACACAACTAGGTAAATACAACTAGGTAAATACACCACAAAGAAAAATTACCATATTATCATAAACTCTTGCATATTCTTGAAGATATGCTGCCCAATTTGACTTTCAAATGTAAGCATATGAGCACTAGGGATAAATAAGTAGATCGAAAGTTAGACATATAAGAAAGAGAGAGAGAGAGAGAGAGAGAGAGAGAGAGAGAGAGAGAGAGAGAGAGAGAGAGAGAGAGAGAGAGAGAGAGAGAGAGGAGAGAGAGAGAGAGAGAGGAGAGAGAAGAGAGAGAGAGAGTATATGGATGGATATACAGATGGATAGAGAGTCAACACATTTTCATCTGTAAACTATCGTATTAAATAGTGAAGAGAAAAAAAAAAAAACGAAGAGTGCGTGCGTGCGTGCACGCGAGCAAACAAGCAAGAGTATCACAAAAAAAAAGAATAAAAAAGAAAACAAAAACAAAAATATGAAAACTTGCCTTAAAATTTTCCGGGCAAGTTTTATTGGACGCCCCGCCACAGCAAGCAGCTGACCTGTGGCTGCCGCTTAGCAAATATTAAGCGTGGAGCAGCTGGCCTGGAGCCCTGTAGAGAGCGGCCCACCAGTGTGAGGAAGAGCCGGGTGCACCTCCCTGGGTTCGCTCTTAACTCTCCAGATGACTTCGTGATTGCATTTCCCGACGCTCAAAAGGACAACTAATCTTGAGTAATGAGAATTGTGAGCGGTTGTGGACTGTCGTGGGCGAGGGAGACGCGCTGCAGGGCTGGGAATTTTTAGAACCGTAAACCCGCAGCTGAAGTAGTCGTTTGCAGCATTTGTCCCTGGCTTAGGCTGGCCATGTACTCTTGAACATCCGGTCTTATTGGTGAATGAATGGGGCTTTCTTCTGGTTTTGATATTGTAGTGGTAGTGGTGGTGGTGGTGGTAGTGGTAATAGTGGTGGTGGTAGTAGGTGTAGTATAAATTTCTGTAGTTGTACCGCAGAAATTATCGTCGCTGTCGTTGCGTGACAAGATAAAGCACCGCATGACGGACAGTTGTGGCTGAAGTACAATCCAGCACTCGTACGTGTGGGTAGAAAAAAAGGTCAATTATTTTCAAATAATGTCAATTTAAAATGTCCCCAAATAATATGACCTGCAACAACTGTAACTTTTTTTCGGTATTCCATTAATCAAATGAAATGTTGAGATAATTACCTCAATTGTGCCAAATTCACCCTGTTATTCACACATCCATATCGAAATTGCTTGTTACTATACTTTATTTTTTGACACGTATATAACAACAAAATTATACATAAAAGTGCACATTTCTAACCAGCGGTATGGGCTTCATACCTGCCTGTTTCATTATTTCTGTTAATGTAATTTTGCATTTGAGGACGCGAACAGGATAACATTGACTGATGGTGTCCTTCACTGACTGGTTTGGTTATGAAGCGCGCGGCAAATTTTTTTTTCAACCAAAACCATCACTTCATTTCAAGACACAATATTACATTTCTTCGCATAGTCCACGTCTTTAAGGAAGGATTTTGGTAGAAATAAGACATGAGTTTACCGCACTTTTTAAAACAAGACGGGGAATACATAGACTGATCAGTGAGTGGGAGCATCAGTCAGGCGCAGTGCTACCAGGCTTCAATGTTATCCAGCTCAGCCTAGTCCAGGAGAAGCCAATACTTATATCCTTCCCCAACAGCAGTTTAGTCACCGGGGAAACGAGTCACCTTAAGGGAAAAGCCAGGAAGGTAAACAATTAAAGGTAATCCGCCTCCATAAGTGGTTTTTGGAAGTTTGTTTCCCCGGAGGACGAAAGGAAATGATGGAGGTCTGCCAGATGTGACCTCTTGCCATTTTGTTGTTTGTTCAGTTATCACACACACACACACACACACACACACACACACACACACACACACACACACACACACACAGACGCGCGCGCGCAGTGATACATCAGTGTACGAGGAAAAAAATGCCATATCTATTTCCTCATCCTAGTTTAATCTTACTTTTTAAATGCTGTTCTCTCTCTTTCTCTTCCTCCTCCTCCTCTCCGCTGCTCCTTCCTCAAACCTTTTATTCATCCTGTTTCCTCCTGAACTTCCTTCAATCTTTTCTCCTCCACTTCGTGTCTTCCTACTCGTACTTTATTTTTAAACTTTCAATCCTTCCCACATTTCCTCTCACAGATCTACCCCCCTTAACCCGTCCTCCTCCTCCTCCTCCTACTCTTCTTCTCGCATCTCATCCCTACTTTCTCCCTTCACCCCGAGCCGTTTCAGTCATCCAAATAAACCACGTTGGGAAAGCATTAGCACCCGCGCCGCCTCTCGTCACCTCTCACGCACCGCCCGAGATGAGAGTGTCATTGGCAATCAGCTGACACGTCCCCCACCCCTCCCCCTCCGCCGCTGCCGCCCCCGCCGCCGCCGCCGCAGCCACAACCACCACCACCACCACCGCCGCCGACTCCGCCGCCTCCCCTTCCTCCTCCTCCTCCTGACCTATGACACAGTTAACGCGTGACGCTCCATCCCAGCCAGACTCATACCGCTTCCTCTTCTTCTTCGTCCTACTCCTCCTCTTCCTGGTTCTCTTCTTGCTCTTCATGTTATTATTATTGTTGTTGTTGTTGATGTTGATGTTGCTGTTGTTTTTGCTGTTCATCCTCTTCATTATTACTATTATCACCTTTCCCCCTTCTTGTTCATGTTCTGGTAGTTCTAATCCTTTTCCTTCTCTTTCTGCTTTCTTTATTTCTCATCTTCTTTCCTTCATCTTCCTCCTCCTTCTCCTCCTCCTCCTCCTCCTCACTCCTCTTCTTCTTTCTCCAACGTCACGAGTCTGGTAAACTCTGCAGAAACACCAATTACATCACGTGATAAAAGTAAAAAGTGGTGGTTCCTTTCCCGTCCCGTCCGCGTATTCATAATAATGTAATGGACAGCAATCATATTCGCTGAGTGAGTTTGATTTCCATTTGACATGCATTAGCTTCAGTTTAATCAAGTCCCTTGTGTCGACATCACTGAAAATAAATTTCATCCACACAATGACGTCAAGCAATGAATGCCAGCGCAGTCATTAACATAATGTGGCGTTGTTTTATTAATGTTTGAGTAATTACACTTGAAAACACACACACAGGGACACGTAAATAAACGGAGAGATAAACATTTGCACCGACAGACACACACACACACAAAAAGTTCTACTCAAATACATAGAAACACAACCAGGCAGAAAGAGGTACAGCAATAGACAGAGACAGACAGACAGAGAGATACAAAGACAGACATACAGAGAAAGTTGTTCAAAGACAAGCAGAGAATGAGATACGAAGACAGACAGAAAAAGGGAGACAGAGATGCAAAGACCGACAGAATGAAATACATAGAAGGACAGACAGACAGAAAATAAGAGATACAAAGATAGACCGACAGAAAATTAGATACAAATACAAACAGAGAAAGACATAGATAGACAGATAGATAGATAGATAGATAGATAGATAAATGGACAGACAGACTTAAACAGACTGACAAGTAAACAGACAAGCACACAGACAAACGGCTACACACACATACACACACAGACACCAGAGAACTATATAAACCTTACACACTCAACAAACCTAGCGTGGTCTGGGTCACTCGGAGGTAAACAAACAACTCCCCTCGATCTCTCTCTGTCCACCGACTCTCCGTTGATTCATTCTGTGAGCCCCTCCTCCTCCACCTTTCCCCTCCTCTTCTACCCCCTCCTTCCCTCCACACCCAAGCCCACATATTACTCCATCCCATAATGAACTGACCCTACCCGCGGCGATACATACGAAATAACGAAGATACATAAACAAAAACTGCCATTTTCAGCCTCACCAGCCTCAGGACCAGCTCAAGATGGATCGAGGGGAAGGAAGCGAGAGAGGTCGGGGTGAGGTCACGAGGGAAGGAGAAAGAGGAGACAGAGTGGAGCAGATAGAAAGAAAAGCCACAAGTTATGAGAATCCGCCCATAAATAGTACAGAAGGGACTCGAGCTCTAGGGAAAACGACAAGGAAAAGACCTGCTGATGGTGCAGCAAGACGGCCTATATCCTTCAGGAGGTATAGGGAGGTAGGGGGAGTGCGAGAGAGAGAGAGGGAGAGAGGGAGTAGGAGGAGGAGTTAAAAGCCATCTCAAACTGGCTTCCCGCTGCCTAGTCGACTCTCGGGAACGTGGCACGAGTAATGCGGTGGATGTCGGGGAAATAAAGGAGGAAAAAGGAGCGGGGGAAAAAAAGGGCGGGGGATGCAGGAGGAAAATAGGGGCGTTAAATTCCTCTTTCCTATGTGTCTACGGTGCCAGGAGTGATAGTGCCTGGTGCCTGGTGAAGAGAGGGGAGAAAAGGAGAGCGAGAGCGAGAGCGAGAGAGAGAGAGAGAGAGAGAGAGAGAGAGAGAGAGAGAGAGAGAGAGAGAGAGAGAGAGAGAGAGAGAGATGGGTATAATACAGGGATTAGGATGACGCACGAGGAGAGACAGAAGAGCAAAATTTAAAGGAAAAGTGTGAGGAGAGACAAGCGAGGAGACGAGGCTCGGAAAAAAGGGCGGTCATATACGGTACGTGTTGTATTATTATGAATTATACCGTGTTTTACTGCTTTTGTCCTCTCTCTCTCTCTCTCTCTCTCTCTCTCTCTCTCTCTCTCTCTCTCTCTCTCTCTCTCTCTCTCTCTCTCTCTCTCTCTCTCTCTCTCTCTCTCTCTCTCATCCCAAACATATCTCACTGAATGAGGAAGCTTCCAACAAAAAGATTTCTCACAATGCATATTATTTTTTTCATATGTAGTAATCTCTTCCAGTTTTTCATTCTCTCATTCGCTTATATTTCCGTGGAATCTAAAAAAAGAAAAATAGTCAAATATTTCAGCGAGTACCTCTTTCAGACACGCGTATGCATTTTTCTGTAGTGACTTTTTCCTAACAACGCAGCGCCATCCCATGCTGATGAGACACTGCAGCGCCGGGAGAGCGTGAAGGTATTTGTTCACGTCTTTCTATTCACGTTGCGATGTAAGGCAGTGATCAGTAGTGGCGGAACATGGACGCGAGATGAAGATGTTGACGATGATGATGCTCAACAACCACTCGCTGTGCCACTCTCCTTCCCTCACCTAAAGCTGTGATACTCAATTTTTTTTTAAGAGCTTTCCAGTCCAACGCGAACCACGACAAGGAAAATGTACTTTGGTCTATAAACATTATTTTGAAACAATAAACACGTTCTCTATTTTTTCTTACCTTCACTAAGCTAATGAAACAATAGAGAAATAACTAAAGACACAAATTCACTGACTGATTTGTCGAATGGCTTGGTGGGTGGTGGGCCCTGGTCTCACTAATAACCAGTCCAACATTAGTTACAAAGAACCATCATTTGCCACATTCGCCTAATGCACTACTTTTACTGGCATCTTCCCGTCACACAAGGGTTACTATATCAGCAAGCATCATTCACCGAACCACACCACACCAACACAACATTAACTAAGCGACGCCACCAAGATATACCATACCGCACCAGCACGCCCCTTTCAACAGCATATAAACACAACACAACACAACACACCCTCACAGAACACCCGTCATACACCACCACCACCACCAGCACCACCACCACCATCAACACCGACAGAACTTGCTACCAAAACTGGGACGGTTTTGTTTCCCATACCCCAATTAACGCACACCAGGGAAAGATTTAACGCATTGTCGACTACCGGATTAAGCTAAGAAGATTACTGGCACCTCTAAAACGCTGCTTCCGGAGGAGTGCCTGGCGGGAAGGGAAAAAGGGCGGGAGGACAAGGATTTACTTTTTTCTTTTTTTCTTTTCTTTTTCTTTTTTTTTTTCTTTACGTTATTTACATTTCAGAGAAGCGGAGACAAGAAGCAGAGATGCGAGGGAGATAAAGGGTAAGATTCAGCGGATAATGAGGATGACGAGAGGGTAGAGACAAAGAAAGAAAGAAAAAAAAAGATAGCGCCAATTAAGACAAGTTCACAAGGATCAAAAGGGAGAAGACAAAGGTGCGAAGTTTGACATAAGGTTTATTTGTAATGTTTTCTTTGTCACATCTTTTTTGCTTACTGTTGATGTGTAATAAAAAAAGAATGATATAACTGAGCTAAGTCTACATCGCGTTAAACTAAAGAAGACACTATCTCAAAATATTTCACTGTAATTGTTTCTGTCTTACATGCTCTGTTTGGTAGTAAGATGCATAACAAAAGGTGCCATATATGTTACCATGTACAACTAAACCATATCCCAAATTTAAGCCTTTGAATGCCACTTGATACACCTTTTCCTAATTACCTATCACTTTGAGACATCTTTACTTTTTCTACTGCCACATTTATTCTTTAAACTGGGTAGAAATTGCAAATTTTATTCTTTTCCCACATTACTTTCTTGCATATGCTTATAAAGATTTCATACATTGAATATGGTGGTGATAATTGTCTCATATCAAAGTGAAAAGGTTAAATATAAGTAGACACTTTATCTCTCACCACAATTTATTTTCTTACTCTTTGTTTGGTGGTAATATGTAGAACAAAAACTGTCATATGTAAGCAATCATGTATAATTAAACCATACTTTTTCTGAAAGAGCTCAGTGAACAGGAAGCTGAAAACCTGACATGGTGATACGAGCAGGTAAGGTCATTAATTCTCAATATTGTATTCGGGTGAAAGCAATCAGTGAATCGGCAAACAAAAATAAATTACGAAAAAAAAAAATGTAACAGATGGAGGTTATCACGAAGATGAGGCGCGTGAAGGACTAAAACAGCAAATATGGAAACTAACATCCGTCAACTCAATAACGCCATATTATTTTCTTCTTACACACATCAATATTTATCTGTTTTACTAAGAACGAAAGCTTAAAAAAAAAAACTATCACCAACACAACACAAACCCAAAATAGACTTAGAAATTAATAACCTAGGTTCGAGACGGATCTTTCCCCAGCCTCGCATCTCTTATGGGGAGGATAAAAATGAAAGCTCGTCACCTAATCAATAGCAGAAAGAGGGAGGAGGGAAGAAAGAAAAAAAGAAAAGAAAAAAGAAAGAAAAGAAAAAGAAAGGAAGGAAGGAAGGGAGAGAGAGAGAGAGAGAGAGAGAGAGAGAGAGAGAGAGAGAGAGAGAGAGAGAGAGAGAGAGAGAGAGAGAACAATATAATAAAGACAGCACAGTTAACCATGCATGAAACAATAACAAAAAAGTCTCGACTCAACTCGTTCACGCAAATAAAGTCTCTCTCTCTCTCTCTCTCTCTCTCTCTCTCTCTCTCTCTCTCTCTCTCTCTCTCTCTCTCTCTCTCTCTAAACTCATCCAGCCGCTTCCACCACAACCACCCTGCACATTTGCACTGCCACAGACTCCCCCGCCTCTCGCAAACAGGCCGCCCATCCCTCCCCTTATGCCACGCCGCGCAGCCTCCCGCATAATCATTCTCTCCCTCTCATCCTCTTCCGCAACCATGGGACTGAAAGAACGTGATGTGTGTGTGTGTGTGTGTGTGTGTGTGTGTGTGTGTGTGTGTGTGTGTGTGTGTGTGTGTGTGTGTGTGTGTGTGTGTGTGTGTGTGTGTATGTGTGTGGCTATACGTCCGTGAATTCAATGATTTTTTTTTGTAATTGCTTTAGGTACGTCTATTTTTTTCCTTTTCTACTATTTCAGTTGTGCTTACGTGTATATTTATGTGGGTACAAAGAGACAGACAGACAGACAGGCAGACAGAGAGACAGACAGATAGACAGACAGACAGACAGGTAGGCAGGTAGGCAGACAGACACACATTTTTTTCACAAACAGGCAAACACACACAAATAAACACGTACAGACATCCACACGTTAAAAAAAAAATAGACAGACATACAACAGATAATCAGACAGACAGGCAGAAAACAGACAAACAGAGAAGAGAGGAGGAGTGGTGGAGAGCTGAATCAACAGTTTAAGCTGCCACCAGGATACACCACCACCACCACCACCACAAACACCACCGCCACCACCACCTCCTCCCTTTACACGCCCCTGTTGACAGCTGACAAATTTGCGCCCCAGTTTCCCCCCCTACAGTTGCAAAGCGATTAATTAACACTTTTCCGGGCAGGCAAAATCGGTGTTGGTCAGCTGCGGGCTGGAGGCGGCTATTTGGTCACTGGTGATGGCCTGAGGACGGTGGTGGTGGTGGTGGTGGTGTTGTTAGAGTGGTGATGGTATTGGAAGACTGGTGTGTGGTCCTGTTGAGTGCTGCAAGTGTTGGGGTGATGGCAGTGAAGGGTTGGTGTGAGGATGTGGTGGTAGTAGTGTGGTATTGGTAGTGGGAGGGTAGCAGCACCAACAGCAGCAGCAGCAGCAGCAGCGTCAGGGCAAGAATGGTACATAGAACATTTGCATTAATTAATTACGAGTGGGTGATTAATTAAGCAAATTCATTTTTCCCTGTAATGATATAGCTTAATGGTACCTCACGGATTCCCTCCTTAGTCTGTGTATTTTTCTAGCTCACCTCCTCTATTCTTTTTTTTTTTTTCATCCAAATGTTCTGCACTGAATTTCTTGCGCTCCGTTATTTAATTTATCCATTTATTTAGTATTTATTCATCTTTTCCTTTACTTATTAAATTGTTTATAATTCTTATTTATTTTGAAATTCGTTTTAGTAAGAGAAAACGATACGCAACAACACTACGACATGAAACAAATTAACAGAGGGTAAATAAAAATAGCTATTCAAAACACACACACACACACACACACACACACACACACACACACACACACACACACACGTCATCATCATCATCATCTGGTAAACTCTGAAACTGTGCCTGCTTCTGTGTTTCTCCCATCCTATGACGTACTTTTCAAGAGGGAGGTTTCAGGACACTTATCCTATAAATTTTGACTAACGCTTTCGATTCTGATCGGGAACCGGCACCTCAGAGGGACTTTTTTTTTTTTTACAGTTTTGTTGCGCTTGGCCGGTGCCCCTCCTACACAGAAAAACACACACACACACACACACACACACACACACACACACACACACACACACACACACACACACAGACAGATAAAAAAAAAGAAACGAACCCACAACAATAACGCATAACAAAAAAAAAAAAAACTGGACGCAATTCAATCACACAGCAGTCCTTTTTTTAACTTTCGCCGCCCA
>NC_087154.1:29912026-29919526 GCF_035594125.1 Scylla paramamosain
TAAAATATTCATTTTACATAAATACGAGTATAACCATAAAAGTTACACCATTAAAGGCAACGCAACGATGAAGTTAATAATATACGAACAATAATACGAAACGCGACAATTAACCCTTGCGTCCCCGCAGCACACACAAATATGGAGGAAAAAAGAAGCATTCACACACATGGTAAGCAAGGTAAATGAATCGATATGACATAAAGTATAAAAAAAATACACATTGCTTCTACAGGAGAGAGCGGTCATTGTGGTGTAGTGAACTAAGGAGCCGCACTTCGGTGCAGATGTCATAAGTTTGAATCCACAATGAGACGTCGGGAGTTATATGGCCTTAGTTGCCTAGCACACCGTTACAAGTAATTCTCTTCCACTGTGGGTATTCTCACATCACAATTGTATTCGCAGAATTGTTTCCGTTTTTCTAGAGAGAGAGAGAGAGAGAGAGAGAGAGAGAGAGAGAGAGAGAGAGAGAGAGAGAGAGAGAGAAGGGGGAACAGTATTGATGAGCAAGTTGGTGGGGATGTGGGAAACATAGGAATGAAGAAGCTGCTAAGCAGGTAACTAGTATTACAGCATAACGTGAGACAAGTGTGTGCATAAAACTACAGCTGAACTAAGAAACTTGCATCCAGTTTGATTAAATTTTACAACCTCGCACAAGCAGCACATCCGAGAATCCGGTTATCAGTGAACCTCAGCGCAAGAGACAAAGTAACAGGTTTTTAGACACAGAGACCCGGAAAGTGATCATCAAACAACCAATTTCCTTAAGAACCTTGTCATGTATGAAACTGAAGCACAGTGTCAGAAACTCGTAGCGATGATTGTTTCCTTTTTTATGCAAAGGCCACTGGCCAAAGGCAACAAAAATTGCATAAAAAAGACCCACTTAAATGCCAAGTCCCATAGAGAGCTCCAAATAGAACAATGAATTAATGGAGGATAAGTGTCTTGAAACCTCCCTTTTGAAAAGAGTTCAAGGTATAGGAAGGAAGAAATGCAGAAGCAGGCAGGGAGTTCCAGAGTTTACCGGAGAAAGGGGTAAATGACTGAGAATACTGGTTAACTCTTGCATTAGAGAGGTGGACAGAATAGGGAAGAGAGAAATAAGAAAGTCTTGTGCAGCGACGCCGTGGGGAGAAAGGGAGGCAGGCAGTTAGCAAGATCAGAAGAGGAGTTAGCATGAAACTAACGGTAGAAGATAGGATGAGATGCGACATTGCGGCGATGAGAAAGAGGCTGAAGACAGTCAGTTAGAGGAGAGGAGTTAATAAGACGAAGAGCTTTTGATTCCACCTTGTCTAAAAGCACGGTATAATTGGAACCCCCGCATACATGTGAAGCATACTCCGTACATGGACGGATAAGGCCCCTGTACAGAGTTAGCAACTGGGATGGTGAGAAAAACTGTCGAAGACATCTCAGAACACCTAACTTTATAAAAGCTGTTTTAGCAAGAGATGATGTGAAGTTTCCAGTTTAGATTACAAGTAAAGGACAGACCGAGGATATTCAGTTCAGAAGCGGGGGGCAGTTGAGTGTCAATGAAGAAGAGGGGATTTTAGAGAGATCAGAAGTCAGGCCTTCTGTGAATTCCCTGCAAGAGCTGTTTACTTCTGAAGGGATGGACGTCTACGAAAAGACGTGGAAAAGTGCAGGGTGGTATCATGAGCGCAGTAGTGGATAGAACACGAAATTTGGTTTAGAAGATCATTGATGAAAAATAGGAAAAGAGTGGCTGACAGGCAGAACCTTGAGGAACACCGCTCTTAATAGACTTAGGAGAAGAACAGTGACCGTCTACCACAGCAGCAACAGAACGGTCAAAGAGGAAACCTGAAATGAAATTACACAGAGAAGAATAGAAGCCGTACTCGTAAGATTGTAGTTTGGAAATCAAAGCTTTGTACCACACTCTATCAAAAACTTTTGATATGTCTAAGGCATCTGCGAAAGTTTCACCAAAATTTCTAAAAGAGGATGACCAAGACTCAGTAAGGAAAGCCAAATCACCATTAGAGTGGCCTCGATGGAACCCATACTAGTGATCAGATAGAAGATTGTTAAGTGTTAGATGTTTAAGATTCTTCCTGGTGAGGATTCAAAAGCTTTAGAGACAGATGGGGACCCCATCAGGTCCATAAGCCTTCGGAGGGTTCAGGCCAGCGAGGGCATGGAAAACATCACTGCGAAGAATCTTAATGGGTACCATGAAGTAGTCAGAGGGTGGAGGAGAGAAAGGAACAAAGCTTGAATCATTCAAGGTGGAGTTTTTAGCAGAAGTCTGGGCGAAGAGTTCGACTTTAGGGATAGATGAGATGGCAGTGGTGCCATCAAGTTGAAAAAAATGAGGGAGAGACGAAAAAGTAATATTACTGGAGATGTTTTTTGGCTAAGTGCCGGAAGTCAAGAGGGGAGTTAGATCTTGAAGAATATTGACACTTTCTAATAATGGAGGGCTTTTTGGCTAGATGGAGAACAGACTTGGCATGATTCTGGACAGAAATATAAGGAGCATGAGATTCAAGTGATGGAAGGCTCAAGTAAGGTTTTTAAATTTTCCGGAGTATAAAACTAGATAACATACTTTTTTTACAGAAATACTTTTCTGAAAAGTAGTAAAGGATTATGAAAAAAAGATATCTTACACTGAAAGGGTTAAAAACAGAAACGGTTTACTTGATCATCTGACCCGAAGCTTCGAGACGTTGTAGGTATAAGAAAACAAAACCATCACTTTAAGTCCAGCAGTGTTAGCGGCTCGGGTCTTCCGGTATAATTACCTGAGGTTCAGTCCAGTTAAGTCTTGTGACGCAAGGACCTCTCGGGACTTCCATGTCGGAACAACCTTGTTACCTCGCCTGATGGACGAGACGAGACTCGGGAGTCGCTGCAACAGACTCGCCTTCGGCTCAGCTGCCTTGTTACATTCACCGCTGCTCGTTAACTTTGGCTTATGACCACAGCACGAACCCGGGGATACCGAACACACTCAGACCTCGTCCCCACGGACATGATTTTCATGTGACTGGACGTCTGGTAGCGGTGTTGCCAAATTGCTACGAGTTACAGTATTAACACCTAACCTACAAGTCGCATCAAAGCTTTCCTCTCATAAAAAAGAAAAAAAACAACACGAATTATTTCAACACAATTCAGACAAAATGTGTCTTAGACAATTTAAAATTTCTTCATAGTTCACTTGTTTACTTCCATGATCAGTCATTACAACAGGTTGATAAATGAAGGAGTTAAACAGGTAAATCATGATGAAATGTAGATAAGCGGCTGGGAAATATACGAAAATGTTAACAAGAGATGAGACACAACTTAGGAGGTAAGTAACTGCGCATTCTTACCAGTGATGACACCACGGGAACAGTACACTCACCAAGCTGGGCAGCGGGCGGCACACTCTGAGCAAAGGGAAAGTCATGTTAGGGATTGTTATTATAAAGAAAGGACACTAATGCTGCCACACTCCATTTTCTTTCTTTCTCTTGTTTCTAGTCCCACTCGCTCTAATTTCGTAAAAGCAACACTTTACTTTCATTCCACAAATTGCTTCTGCCTCTGTTCCAACGCCGACTTTAGTATGTATTTCACCTTAATTCCAGTGTGTGTGTGTGTGTGTGTGTGTGTGTGTGTGTGTGTCTACAGTGGCAAAGACAAAAATCCGCGGTGAGAACTATTCCTGCCAGGTAGTTGAAGGACACCGCTTAATGAGACACAAGACAGGTGAGTGGTGAGGGTGAGACACAAGACAGGTGAGTGGTGAGGGTGAGACACAAGACAGGTGAGTGGTGAGGGTGAGGCACAGAATCTCGCCCACTGAACACAAGGAAGACATCTGACAAAAATTTCCATACACACTCCGAGATAAGAGAAGACCAAATAATCGCAGCTAACTAAATAGTATGCTAATAATGAGAAGTACAGAATTAATATATCCATAAAAGAATGAAAAGAAAACAACTAAGCCGTATCGATAGGTTGTAAACACGGGCACACAGAAGGACAATGGGGATTACAATCGAAACAAAATATGATGCTTAATTGTTTTGGCAGGAAATGTTCTTTGTTTTGTCATAAGAGAGATCATTACGATACATTACACTGGAATGATTAATTGATTGAGAGTTTTAGACCGTAGCAACAACAACAACAACAACAATAACTAACACAAGCAGACAAACAAAGATTATATGGCGCCACAAACAAATCACACACCACAGGAGGAGGAGGAGGAGGAGGAGGAGGAGGAGTAGCACCAGCAGCATACATACATTAAAGCAATTATACTAATGATGGTAGTGTGGCGGCTTCCTCTTGGTGTATTCAGTAAATGCATGACCAAGTATTGATATTAAGGCATGGATTAATCTGAATAGACTATCATTTGCTTCCACACATTGCATTAGCATACTCTTGGCAGTGTGTATGTTTATGAGTCGTGCTGCAAGGCATTAACACATTCTAGGCAGTGTGTATGTTTGTTTGTGAGTGTGTTGTGAGTGTATTAGTATCCCTCACAGGTGAAATGAAAATTAAAACAAGAAACACCTGTGCGATAAATGAAACAAGAAAAAGAAGATAGAGCTACCCTCTAACTCATCGTAAAAATGCAACTGGAATATTGGTGAAAACAGGAAAGAAAAGTTCAAACAAACAAATGAAAGAATAAAAGTGTGTAGGTTTGCGTAAAAGGATTAGCACAGAGAGAGAGAGAGAGAGAGAGAGAGAGAGAGAGAGAGAGAGAGAGAGAGAGAGAGAGAGAGAGAGAGAGATAAGAGGTAGCCAAAGTTTCGAAAGCACAAGCTCCTCAACATACTCCGTGGCAATCCATCTCCTCCTCTTCCTCTTCCTCCTCTTCCTCTTCCTCCTCCTCCGTGTCCTCCTCCTCCTCCTCCTCCTCCTCCAGGCAATCCATCCGCGTCCTCTCTCGCCGTGTATTTCGTTAAACGCTTTGAGATTTTCCTCCTTTTCCAGGTTTTATTTTCTCGATCTTACCTCGAAAATCTTGCTTGTTTTTTCTATTATGTTGAGTTCAGTCCTCCCGGATCTCCCAGCTCCTGTCAACTGGTAAATCGATAGGAGGAGAGGAGGAGGAGGAGGAGGAGGAGGAGAAACAAGAGGAAGAAAATTACACAAAAAAAGGATGAAAAATAAAGAAGAGGATGGAATGGAAGTGAAGGACAAACAAAAATAATAGAAAAAAAGAAAAATAAGGTAACGAATAGGAGGAAGAACAAGAGAAGGAAGAGGAGAAGGAAAACCAGAAAGACGAACAGGACAGCTGCAACCAACGCTTATACCACCACCACCACCACCACCGTTACCATCACGAGAATCACTAGGATGGACGTGGTAATGCTGGCTGGCTCTGCACGGGAAGCATAAAGACACTAATATTCACTACTACACTCAGAACTATTAAACCCGGAGCGACATTACATGCAGTGGTACGCGAAGCAAGATCACCTCTCTCTCTCTCTCTCTCTCTCTCTCTCTCTCTCTCTCTCTCTCTCTCTCTCTCTCTCTCTCTCTCTCTCTCTCTCTCTCTCTCTCTTCACTGCTGCTGGCCACACGTGCGGTCCACCACCATCAGGGAGCGGAATGCGTCTCTCGTGGCTGTAAGGGAATGGCCGGAGCGTGCAGCTGTGGCCCTCGTCCTGCTCTTCCTGCTGTTCCTCCTCCTCCTCTTCCCTCTCGTTTGCTGCTGAGTGTGTGTGTGCTGCAACAGGTGGTGGAGTCCTAGTGACCTCGGCAGTGTGTGTGTGTGTGTGTGTGTGTGTGTTACAGAGAGAGAGAGAGAGAGAGAGAGAGAGAGAGAGAGAGAGAGAGAGAGAGAGAGAGAGAGAGAGAGAGAGAGAGAGAGAGAGAGAGAGAGAGAGAGAGAGAGAGAGAGAAAATTATACACACAGACAGACAAGCAGACAAACAGGCAGAAAAGAGAAACAGAACGATACACAGCCAACAGGACAAACAGATAAATACAAGCAAAAAAAAACAACAGGAATTGATTTAAGAGTGCGTTCATAAATGTGCGTGTGTGTGAGTGCGTGCGTGGCTGTTTTCTTAAAAGCAGGAGGTCACGCGTATACACTGTGCATGTACTGAAGGTGTAGCGGACCCTTAGATCAACCTCGCCTCGCCATTCACACGCATCCGCCCTCCTGGTGCGACCGAGGAAACGTGAACTGCTAGGGGTACTGATGCTGTTCATGTTCACTATTGCAACTCACATTCCTTACCGTTGACCTTGAGCATGATGCGATGTTCATGAAGATAACGGCAATGATAATACTGTAATACTGTAATGCCTTCAAGTATATAAACGTAAATAGATAGGTAGAGAGAGATATAGATAGATACGTAGACAGACAGAAAGGTAGATAGACAGATAGATAGATTACGTACACACACATACGGATAAATACTCGTACATAGAAAGATACTTGAACAAAGATATCAGATAAATCCGTAAATAGACAGACGGACAGATAGAACGGATGAATAGATGAAAAAAAAAAAACGAAGATCTTCATAAACAAACAATAACACTCCCTCCCACACACACACACAAAAAAAAAAAAAAGAGAGAGAGAGAGAGAGAGACCAAGAGCATTTTCTTCCTAAATAAGAATCATTTCGAGAACCACCTCTCTCTCTCGTCCTCCTCCTCCTCCTCCTCCTTCTCTTCCTCCTGCTCCTACCGGCGGGATTAATAAACGTCAAGGTGATTACTGAAACGAGGCAGCAGAGGGAGGTAGTCGCGTTACCTGTTGATGGCGGGAAAGCAAGGTGAGGGGGGGAGGAAGGTGGAGGGTACAAACAAGATGGAGTAGGAGACAGGAGGGAGGAGATGGGAGAGGGAGACAGTAATGAGGATGGAGTAGTGTGTGAGGAAGTGTAATGAGGCAAGCGGGGAGGAGGAGGAGGAAGAGGAGGAGGAAGACGCGTGGAAGAAGTACGGAAGGAAAATTATAATGAAGATGCAGTGAGTAAGTTATTTCGTAATGACGAAACAAGACGAGAGGGAGAGGAGAAATGATGGCGGTAAACAGTCACAGTGGAGAAGTGATACACACACACACACACACACACACACACACACACACACACACACACACACACACACACACACACACACACACACACACACACACACACATTATACACAAAATGCCGGCCATTGGAACAAATCCTCTTATGCTTCAAAATAAATTCACCGAGATGTAGCGTTATCATGCTCGTAAAAATAAAGGCAAAAACATATATAAAGAAAATGAAAGGCAAATCTCCACCAGATCCCCGAGGGAGGTACGCAATCACGAGAAGGAGGAGGAGGAGGAGGAGGAGGAGGAGGAGGAGGAGGAGGAGGAGGACTAAAAATAGCTACAGCACCTAACTAAACAAGAACATGCTTCCTCGTATCTCAGAAAGTCTCTTCTTCCCACCCGAAGCGATCAGCAGCTGAGCGATTGTCACTTAATG
>NC_087154.1:29924526-29999526 GCF_035594125.1 Scylla paramamosain
TTCCACGATAGCGATGCGATTCCACGATAGCGATGCGATTCCACGATAACGATGCGATTCCACGATAACGATGCGATTCCACGATAGCGATGCGATTCCACGATAGCGATGCGATTCCACGATAGCGATGCGATTACGATGCGCGTTTCCATGTTAACGCGATTCCACGATAGCGATGCGATTCCACGATAACGATGCGATTCTACGATAACGATGCGATTCCACGATAGCGATGCGATTCCACGATAGCGATGCGATTCCCACGATAACGATGCGATTCCACGATAGCGATGCGATTCCACGATAGCGATGCGATTCCACGATAACGATGCGATTCCACGATAGCGATGCGATTCCACGATAGCGATGCGATTCCACGATAACGATGCGATTCCACGATAGCGATGCGATTCCACGATAGCGATGCGATTCTACGATAGCGATGCGATTCTACGATAGCGATGCGATTCCACGATAACGATGCGATTCCACGATAACGATGCGATTCCACGATAACGATGCGATTCCACGATAACGATGCGATTCCACGATAACGATAACGATGCGAGTTTCCACGATAACGGTGCGAGTTTCCACGATAACGATGCGATTTCAGTTTCCACGATAACGATACGATTCCAGTTTCCACGAAAACGAAGCGAGCGATAGCGAAACGATATTTGAAGTCTACTGCATAGGTACTAAGACGAACTCTTTCTTCCCTAAGGGTCCATCCCTGTCTAGTGGGTGCAAGGGCAGTGACGATGCAACCTTGCAGCGCCTCACACGTGTCGCCATGAGCAATGACCCACCACACACCACTCCCCAACCACTGTCATGAAATGAGTCCTTTTCTCCCCTAAAGGACCCCTCGTACTGTCAGTGCCTGGTGCATGGTGCACAGTGTGCCCTTGTTCATGGCGAGTTGTTCAGCCCGATGTCATGATAAGCAAGGGACCCGTACACACCATTCACCAGACTCTATGGAAGAAGCCCTTATCTCCCCATAAGGACACTCCCCTGCGGGCACCATCTGGTGAATGTAGACAATGATCTCTTGCTTATGGTGACTCCTTGCCTAGTGTAAGGCGCTGCAAGTGGACGACTACTACTGAAGCTTGAGGCCGCAAAAGAAAAGAAGGACCTGCTGCCCGGTCTCTGCCTTGGGCCCCAGGCCGGACCTGACAGCCACCTTCTCCCCCCGTGCGGCGCCCAAGGTCGTCACGGCCCTCGACAAATTTTGGCCGAAAGCTCTCAAACATTAAAGTTTGAGCCGAATATAAAATCGTCGATGGTAAATAAAAATTGGCTTTGGCTTAAAAATGTGCAAGAGTTGGCTGATCAATTAAACAAGGTGAGGCAGTTTGCTCCTGAGTATTTTGAGTGTACCTTGCATGTGTCCTGCCGGCGAATATGCGCATGTTCATAGATGACTGAATAGAACCAGTAATCCAATGGGAGGTGCCTAATCAATGGGGAACTTCAAAGGATTAGATAAATTTCTGGACAGAGACGATAAGTGGAGATAAGTTTGCCTATCATACAAGAACTGCCACCTGTAGAGCTACTGTATTTTTAGGAGTGTTAAAAGTAGAAGCCCCGAAGTAATATCAAAGTTATATTTGGAGCTGGTCACACATCATCTAAATTATGCTGTGCAGTTTCATATTACATGAAAGATGTAAGTTTATTATAATCAACACAGAGGAGGACACTAAAAAGATACAGAGGATGAGGGGTATTTCTTACAAAAGGAGACTAAAGTTTTAAATTTACATTCCCTAGAGAGACGTAGGTTAATACAGGATATGATAAAAGTCTTTAAGTGGTATTGGGGATACAACAAGGGTGACGTAGGCAAAATTCAGCATCAGTAATCAGGCTAGAAAAATAAATAATGGGTTCAAGCTTTCAAAGAGTTAAGTAGATTAGAACAAAAAAAAGAGATGGGAAGGAATTAGTTCTCAAATAGAGTGATAGATGAATGGAATGGACTCAGTAATCAGGAACAAACAAACCAATAAACCATGAGACTAACCAACCAATTAATTACCAGACCAACTAAACAAATAAATAGAAATATAGATAGATAAGTAAATGATAAAAACAAAAATAGGCGGGCAGCAGTTCTGGTATGGGGGCTCCAGACCACATAAAGCTACACCATTTATTTTTCATCCCGTGCAAAGAATTCCTCTCTATACATTTTCAGCATAAAATGAAGATAGAAAATGTTGCAGAATAAGATAAGAGGGGGAAAAGCTTTGTAATGTTCCTAGAAGTGTGTGTGTGAGAGCGAGAGAGAGAGAGAGAGAGAGAGAGAGAGAGAGAGAGAGAGAGAGAGAGAGAGAGAGAGAGAGAGAGAGAGAGAGAGAGAGAGAGAGAGAGAGAGAGAGAGAGAAACACAGATACATATATAGAAAGATAGATAAACGGATTGACAGATAGATAGATATATATACAGAGAAACAGACACGCAGACCGAGACAAAGACAGACAGGCAGACAGACAGACAGACAGACAGACAGAGACAAATAAATAAGCAGACAGAGGCATAAACAGACAGACAGACAGTAAAAAGAGACACACAGAAACACAGGACTGACACAAATTGACAAAAAGACAGGTAGACAGGCCAGCAGGTAGACAGACAGGTGGAACATAGGCCAATTCAACACACGAGATGAAAATGCACGTGTAGCACTGCCCCGAGAGGAGAGAAATACAAAATAACTCTCTATTGCACCCATGATTGCCTTCTCACTCTCCCGCAAGCAATCCCACAAACAGCCCCATTGATAACACGCCTCCCATCCGCAATCCTATACCAGTGGCGGTAAAATAGACCATCCCCCTCCATCCAGCAATCCTTTTAACAACAGCCGCCTCCCCTTCCTAACGTCACTCCTGTTATCGACACTACGACCGTAAAAACACCTGTGGCGAGGCCTTGTCTATACGTGTTCGAACTAAATCTGTCGCTGTGGTGGTGGTGGTAGGGAGGATAGTAGTAGTAGTAGTAGTAGTAATAGTAGTAGTAGTAATTTTTGTTGTTATTCTTGTTCTTCTTTTCCTTCTTGTTGTTGTTGGTCATGATGGTGGCGGTGGTGGTGGTGGTGGCCATAATATGCAGTAGTAGTGATAGTAATAGCAGCAGCACCGTCACCACCACCACCAGTGCTTTTAGGTGTAGCGTGAACGTTGTGGTGAAGATGATGGAGTGCGGTGCAAGGAGGGTGGGTCGATGGCGGTGGTGATCCAGGTAACACTGCGTTGACTGGCCGTTTGTCGGGCTCTCGCACCAGTCAGTCTTGCGGCACGGCTCTGGTGACTCGAGTGTAAGTAAGAGGCGTGTCGAGCTGAATATAGGATGAGTGTGGGTGGGAGGGGGAAGGTTGGAGAAGAGGGAGCTTTCTGCGAAAAAGACAAATGTGCGAGGAAGACAAAAGTGTGTGTGTGTGTGTGTGTGTGTGTGTGTGTGTGTGTGTGTGTGTATAGTGGACAAGGGTGAGGGGACGTGCAGGAATGCGTTGGGCGGTATGAATGAATGGTATTCATACAACAATTTTTCACAATATATCACTTAATACAAAGTGAATAAATTCTCTCTCTCTCTCTCTCTCTCTCTCTCTCTCTCTCTCTCTCTCTCTCTCTCTCTCTCTCTCTCTCTCTCTCTCTCTCTCTCTCTCTCTCTCTCTCTGTGTGTGTGTGTGTGTGTGTGTGTGTGTGTGTGTAGACAAAGAGCTTTTCTAGATGAATAAAGCAACGCACACAAAGCCTCGTTTTTAGGTCACACGAAGGCTCGGAGAAATGGACTCTTACTGCTTTAAGCCCACTGGCGGTGGGCTGATACACAGGCCTCACCTTGGCTCAGGCTGCATGAGGGAAACCTCGCAGAAAAAATAAATTGTAAGCTTGAGAGAGAGAGAGAGAGAGAGAGAGAGAGAGAGAGAGAGAGAGAGAGAGAGAGAGAGAGAGAGAGAGAGAGAGAGAGAGAGAGAGAGAGAGATTCGCGAGCGGCTGCACTGATATAAAGGACTCACGACAAAAGACAACCTGAATTCAGAGCAAAATATAAGAGAACCAGTGAACATGACACGCGTATAGGTAGGTGGGTGAGCAAACAAGTTAACAGGTCACAACAGGTAATGTCGTCAATATCTTTTCCTAATGAACTGATGTGTGTTAGTTGTTTGTTTGAAAATACTCGTATACTAATTAAAAAATGCCGGTGAACATAACACATGGTTAGGAAGGTGGATAAACAAAGAGGTTAAAATGTCAGTGTGGATAGAGGATTTCTCGTTTGGATGAGTACAAGTGATTTCGTATTGGTGTGACAGGTGTTTGAAAGTCAGAGGCATCACTAATTCCACGTCCATTTTCATTACTTGTTGACCTTTGTTGTCTTGAAAACTGTTGCCAATAACATATTCATGACGGCAAGCTCAATACACATAAAACACCGACATTTTTTCCTCTGAGAACAAAGTTAACGAAACGCAGAAAAATCCAAATTAAACGTAGCGTGCAAAGATCTGAAATTAATTACGAGAGAAACGAAGTCTACTGGTAAAAATAACGAAGCAGAAAACAATAAACGTAAAAGAACAAAAAAAAAAAAAAAAAAAACGGATAGAAAGAACCCGAAAGAAAATTGGGTTAATGAAACGTGAAAAGTTTGGTGGAATACTTGCCACTGGAGTTTGTTGAGGCTGAAGTAATAGGAAGGGAAATGAACACTACTAAAGTCGGGGGACGTAAGACGGTATGAGGAAAAAAACACGGCTGCTCTTACTGGCGTCATATTTGCACGTTTTGATGCCCTCTTTGTATGATGGTATTAGTATGTACCATTATCGGTACACTTTGTTATTGAGTTTTTTTTATTGTTTATTATG
Organism: Scylla paramamosain; assembly: GCF_035594125.1. Taxonomy (NCBI): domain Eukaryota; kingdom Metazoa; phylum Arthropoda; class Malacostraca; order Decapoda; family Portunidae; genus Scylla; species Scylla paramamosain. Next base: position 29,929,428 of record NC_087154.1, read on the forward strand.
TATCTGTGGAAATTTGTAAAGATTATTTATATTTATTTCTTTGTTCATCATCATTATCGAGAGAGAGAGAGAGAGAGAGAGAGAGAGAGAGAGAGAGAGAGAGAGAGAGAGAGAGAGAGAGAGAGAGAGAGAGAGAGAGAGAGAGAGAGAGAGAGAGGAATATATATAAATAAATAAATAATAAATCACCACCATTATCATTATCATCACCACCCTCTTACTTCCTCCCGTCACCATTTACAGCTGATCGTCCGGCTCGCGCTCTTGACACACATTAAACGAAGTACGGTATTAGAGACGATGAAACCTTTACAAGAATTCCGTAGTGTTTCTCTTGATGACTTGCTCTTCACGTGCTCGTCAGTAACACGCTAGGCAGTCTTTTTTTTGCTTCTTTCTTTCTCTCTTTCTCTTTTAATCTTTTCAGTGGAACATTAATAAAAAGTATAGATACGTTTTATTTCTCTAAACCTTTTGAAGAATTCGGATATAAATATTTAGTTTTAGTCTCTTGGTGTCTTAATCCTTTAACGATCAAGGCTTTTCTCAACCTTGATTAAAACGTTTTGGTGAAAGCTGAAGCGATCGAGTAAAAACAAACCTTTTACCGGCTACAAGTATAGTTTTATCTTTGTTTAATAATATCGTGGAGGTTTATTCTAATGCAGTAGTGCGTGTCTTACTATCATTAGCAGTTAAGGGATTAATTGGTACCACTGTCAGTTTATTAGGAGTATCAATCCTGGTCTTTATGTTCCAGGCGACATGATTCATTTACTGCTGTCTCGTTTTGCTAGTTACTTTGTTCTTTTGTTCGTGCCTGTACTGCTGTTACCTTGTCCCGCTTCTTGTTATCGACGTTTCTCCATTCAAAAGCGTGTGTTCATTTGCTTTGCGTGATCCCGTAAGTAACATCAGCGCATCCTCATCCGTGTAACATCGTGGTATATGCGGATCATGCAATCAAACTGACACGAAATATGGATGAGCAGATTAGCAAATGGCTGATCCAGAAACGTCTGACTGGGATTGAAATTAGTTTCATTTAGTGTTCCGTGTTTGGCTTCCGCGGCAATAACTGTTACTCGTGCACCGAAAAGCGGGAGTTACGAGTGTGCCTTGCCTTTTCGCATCATTCATGACCGTAACTTCAAACACGCCCAGAACTAAATTGACCTCGCACTTTTATTTATTTATTTTTTTTCTTCCAAACTGTGACATTTTATTTTTCAGAACATTTAGCAGGCTTTTCATTTTCTTCCCAGAGTCTGTTTTATAATCCTGAGCTTGTTTCTTTTGACCTTCCACTTATTTTGATTGTCTGACATTTTGTCTTTTATTGTTAAGGCAACATTTGAGCAAATTGCCTTTTTTTTCCCATGGATTTTTTTTTTTTTAATCTTTTATCTGTTTATGGTGTGTGTGGTGGGAGAGGAGGGGTATGTGTAGACTGTAGATAAAGAGGTTTTTATTAATGACCATTACCAGTAGCAGCAAATTCCACATCTAACTAGCACCTTGCAGTTCCGGGATTTGCTTTGATAACCTTTTGTCGGTTTATGGTGTATGTGTGTGTGTGTGTGTGTGTGTGTGTGTGTGTGTGTGTGTGTGTGTGTTGGGGTGGGGGGATAAGTGTAGACTGTAGATAGAGAGGTTCTTGCTAGTGAGCGTTATCAGTACCAGCAAAGCCACATCTGACTAATAAGTTGCAGCAGAGTGGAGCAGCACACCACGGCAGAGAATTACTGTTGGTGAATCACTTTGGAAAATTAATTAATACTTCGAGAAATACAAGCCCTTCCGGCTCACTTACAGCAGCATACATAAATCACGCGGGGCACACCACTTGTCACGCAGCAAACTCACCATTTCTATTGTCAGGAAGAATAATTTAACTCGAACGCAGAAAACATGGTTCTATAATATGTAAGAAAATAAGACTCGTGCTTCGAGGAAAGTGTCGTTCTGGTAGTAGTGAAGGTGTGTCATTACTACCGAACACCACCACCCCCCTTTAGAACTGTTAATGGGGGAGATATCAAAAATTGTTTTCTTGGAGGAGGTAAACGGATTTCTTTTTGCACTTAGCTAATGGATGTCTAACAATCCTCACAGAACTCGTAACAGAGGGTAAGGACAGTAAATCTGATGACGCTTTTAAGTAGTGACAATGAAAGATTCTTTTTCATATATGACTGAGAAAAAAATCCTCCAAAGTTCAGGCCAGACAAAACATAGTTTCTAATTTAGAGAAGATCGAAATGGAGGTATGTATTAATTTTGTTCTACGTAGAAATGAAAATGTCAAGGCTCCTGATAGAATCTAACCCGCCAGGATTAATGGTGTCACGGAAGCAATGAATAACGGGCAGGAATAACAGGACAAAAACCTTTTCCAGGAATCTGCACAAAACATTAAGCTTTCGCTCTGAGTCATCTGTTCACCAGCCACGGTATTTTGGCGGCAACGTTCAGAGCAATAAAGGATCTGAGAGCGCTGCATGACCGAGAGCTTCCCTTTCAGAGTAAGAGCCACAAGATCCCCCGCCAGCCCACTTCAGCCAGAGATTCACGTGATGGAAAAATAAAAAAAATGTATTTTTTTTTTTTTTTTCCTGCGCCGAGCCTGAAAAGGAAGTTAGGAATGAAGATACTGCAAAGAGGACGTGGCTAGCTTCGTATTCTGCTCAAGCTGGAAAGGTGCAAATTGTTACATTAATAAGTATATAAATAAATAAATAAATAGATAAACAGGTAAATAAATAAATAAACAATAAATAAGTAAGTAGATGAATAAATAAATAAATAACTATATATATAAATAAATAAATATACATAAATATATGAATAGATAAAATAGGTAAAATAGAAAAAAAAACAATATTTATACCGATTGGCGAATTAGTCATAATAGACGTGAGAAATCAATGCAATGGTAGATGAAAATAGTAATATAAATGAACAAGTAACACAGTGCATATCTAAGGAGGAAATCTTAGTCAAAATTAAAAAGTTAAAGGATGTTTCTTGTTGTTATCAGCGTTTTTTTAATGGTATATTTAAGGATTAAAATAAAATAAAAAAAAATCTCAAGCTGATCTTGGATGACCTTGCTTTCTTTTTTTTCTCATCCCAAATCATCGCGAGGATACTCAGGATTTCTCTTTTTGTAAGCTTAAGAAAAATGTCCCAGATATTTCTCCGGGAGGCAATTCCTGAGTCACCGGTGAAGCTGAAGCATCAGAGAGAAAGACACCTGGAAGTAAAATATTTGCCTGGATATTTTTTTCTTTTAGGTATGTGCATAAGAAAAATCAACATGAACGATACGAGAAGGAGGGAAGAGAAAGGGAGGGGAGAAAACCTGACACTGTAGGGAGAAAGACCAGTGAGAGAGGGAGGACCTGAAATACATAAAACGGGTGTGAAACAGTAAAAGAATGCGATAGAAAGATTGGCGATAAACGATGTTGTTAGAGAGGGAGAGAGGAAGGGCGGTACAGGAAACACTGGAGAGCTACTGAAGTGTCTTGTGTTCATCAGGGTGTTGCGTGCGTGATGGTGCGTAAGGGGGTGTTTTTTGTTGATTTGTGTGTGCTAGCCAGTGTGTGTCAGGTGAGTGTTAGTATTGGATCTATTACCGCCTCTACACGTGACATTCTCTCCATGTCTTTATTTCATGGCAGCTAGAATGTTTTGAGAAGTGCACTTATTTAGTAATCCACAACGGTCTGTTCCTTTCTTATTTTTTTTTTAATTTTTTTCTGTTCCGTCTTAGTTTAATTCCTCCTCTTTATTTTATTTATTTGTTTATTTATTTTTACCTTATTTTATCACTGTCATTTTTACATTCTAGAACTTTTGTACGATTAACTCTGACAGAAAATTAACGATTGCCACAGATACTGATTCCAGACCATTTTCCTAAAGCGTGCGTGTGTATGTGTGTGTGTGTGTGTGTGTGTGTGTGTGTGTGTGTGTGTGTGTGTGTGTGTGTGTGTGTGTGTGTGTGTGTGTGTAAGGGTGTTTGTGGGTGGGTGTGTAAAAAAACAAATTAACTCTCTCTCTCTCTCTCTCTCTCTCTCTCTCTGTCTCTCTCTCTCTCTCCCTACACACACACACACACACACACACACACACACACACAGATATTTTTATGCACATACATTGTTATTCTTCATACAATAAATAATAATAACAATAATAATAGTGATAATAATAATAATAATAATAATAATAATAATAATAATAATAATAATAATAATAATAATAATAATAATAATAATAATAATAATAGTAAAATAATAATAATTATAATAATAATGCACTTCATTCAGTTAACTGCGACTAGAAACGCAAACATTTCCTTTGCAGCGCCAATCGTCTGCATGATGCATGACATTTCCCTGAACTGCAAACGAAAACAAAATGACGTTTATGCACCAGAAGAATCATTTACAAGTGAGAGAGAAACACATTATACTGGTGAAGCGTTAAGTAGAAAAATTAAACTTGTTTATCATTTCCCCCAAGCACGTCAGCCACTCATCACGCCTTCCCTCACACATGTTGCTGCATCTAAAAGAAATAAATACCCGCCAACATTCCGTCAGTCAGCGGGCGGGCGGCGGTGTGGGGCGGCAGCTCGATACTTGGCCTGCGCTGTCACCTGTCCGCACCACAGATTGGTTCATCGGCCACGTCACCAGGTTCCCGCTACCGCCACTTCTCTGCCACTCTGCCACACTACACCTGCACCACACACCATATCCACTCAGCACACTGCCACATCACACCTGCGCCACACTATATCCACCCAGCACACTGCCGCATAACACCTACACCACACCACGACCCAGCACAACGCCACACCACACCCGCACCACACTACCATAACCCAGCACACACCACCTAAACAGCATGCCAGCGAGCCAGCGAGCCAGCAACCCAGCATAGAAGCACCAGATAACCATCCAAAGCAGCGGCACCTTACTCTAACCTAACGCCCCGCACACCCCCACGCCAGCACGCCATCACGCCCCTGCACGCCCGGCATTGTTCGCTCACGCCACTCCACTGCTGCTCGACCTTTGAAAAAGAGCTATAAATTTTAGTTTCGATCATGGATGTAAGTTTATTCTGCACTCGTGACCTTTCTTTGTTTATGAAACCAGAGCAGATACAGAAAAACCTCAGAATGGTAATCTCTAGTGGATTCTTTCTGGCCGAGGTTTGCCAGGAATTATTCAGCAAAACTACGGAAACCCTACCAGTTTATTCTATCTGAATTTGAGCAACTATTCGCTCTCTTCACTTTACAAAATCAGTCAGCCGCTAATATTAACTATCGACTCTGTACAGCATTTCACAAACAACAAATTACATAAGAAAGAAACAATATTACTTACAAATAATACTCTTTAGATAATATCTCTCTTATAACAAGAAACGGTTTAAAAATCATCAACAGTGAAAAACTAAATAAATAATTGGGAATAGACATATAAAGAAACCTGTAACATAGGATGTCCAAGAAGGAAGCGCCCCTTGCATGCCTTCATAACGTGATGATAATGTTGTATGTGTCTCCTGCGAGGCGCCTACGCTGATGAGTGCTGCATTTTCCGGAGGCAAGCATGCGAGAATCATTCAAAAGTTTCATGATGTTAAGACAAAGAAGTGCGCCACAGAAGAGACCTTTTATAGAGTCGCTATATATCGTAATCTTTTCCTGAGTACCCACATGAACTCATTTGTTTTCCTCTCTTAAATTACATGTGAGGGGTAGTGAATCGCGAAGCAGAACATCAAAATGGATTAAAAAGAAAAAAGTCGTGGGAGTGCGCCGCCTGACGTGACACGGAGGAGTGCGACCAGTGCCCATGCCATCTACATGAGTGGTGTGTGCAGGCTTACAGTGACGGATCTCCCCCGCATTCCTAAACTGAAATGTGTTTGCTTGCCTCGTTGGCAATTATCATTTATGTAATTCATATAGAAAGTTTCCCCGGCCATCAGAGGCGTACGTTTCAGTTAGTTTAATTGAATTACTACATGTTTTTAAACACCACGGTCAAGGACACAGATGTGCTGCTCTCCGTGAGGAACAGAAAAGGAATATACATCTTAGAATGACATCATGTTTACTCGCTGTACATTATGTAACACGACATGCATGAGTCACACCGAAACTACAGCAAGCGGTGTCTGAAGGCAAGATCCCCTTTACTCAGTCCTGAACCAGCAGCGTCACACTCAACCCAAACCCAGACGCGCTAAGCTGCTCGGCGTGACGGGCTTTCCTCCCTCCCTCCCTCCCTCCCTCCCTCTGTCTTGATACACAGTCTTAAATTACCGTGAGAGATCATGTAAATCAAGTAAACTATTCGCGCACACACCTCACCAACTCACTACACCGGGTAACTAAAACTAAGGAGGGTCTTGCATCATGTTTACGGCGGGGAGGGAGTGGAGGTGGCAGGTGTAGCAGGTGTGGAAGGAGTGGATGGAGTCGTTACCCTGGCATATGTAGCTGCAGATGAGTCTTTATAGTCGCCGTGGAGGAAAGGTGCAGGAGGTATGCATGACTGACAATGCATGCAGGAATGTTTAGCTTCACGGAGGGAGAACGCATTCCTTAAGGGGACTCTGAGCTTGTGTAGAATCTTCGCGTGTCCGAGGAAGGGCGAGGGTCACTGTGGGTGCAGGTAGAAGAGCGTGGTACGTGTATCCCTGCATGACGGTGACGATGTCGGTGCAAAAAATGTGTGAGGGTTGTGTGAAGGGCGTGAGGAGAAGGAGGAGGAGGAGGAGGAGGAGGACACGGAGGCCCCGAAGGTAAGTCCACGCATACATCTCATAAATATTCTCGCTCTCCACGCACCGTTACAATTTGTACAAACTTTGATGATATTATGACGAGAGAGAGAGAGAGAGAGAGAGAGAGAGAGAGAGAGAGAGAGAGAGAGAGAGAGAGAGAGAGAGAGAAAAATACTACACACACACACACACACACACACACACACACACACACACACACACACACACACACACACACACACCGGAGAATTAAACATGTAAGGCAAGAACACAACCCCCACACAACCGCGCAACATATAATCCTTCAATTCCACGTCTCTCACCACCGGCTTAAGGACTGCCTCGCCCCCAGTAGGTAGGACCATACTCATCCCCCCCTCCCGCAGCCTCCCCTCCCCAGCACAGGAGCCACTGTGAGGAGGGGTAAGCTGTACCCGAGCGTGGCCTGGCTCATCACAAAGTTATAATACCATAACGAACTCATTACTAACTTCCGGACTTGGTTATAAGCGGACAGTGTTTGCGGCAATACGAGTATATTCATAAAGACAAGGGAAACTCAAGTCACTTCAGAGATTTCGAATAATTCAAAAGTGACATCCTGACAAATGCAAGGAATGACTTTACACACAGCAGGGAAATCCTAAGTAACCAGTCACCCGCCCCTTTCTTCTCGCTGAGTCTCACACTTGCAACATGAGCCTCGGTGCAGACGCGGCGCTCCTCGTATATCACACAAGACTAACATGCGCATATTACTCTCATAACAGTTTCTGTGAGGGAACATTTCAGGACTGGGAGCGAGATTCCGCTTTATAAGACACGAGACAAGCCCAGTAGCTTTGTTGTTTGCTTGATATTTGATACGGCGCGGGTCACCCCGTCACCTGTAGGACTTACTATGCTGCATACAAACACGCAGCTACTGAATTAATTAACGCGGCGCTTGGCCACGCGAGGTTCAGTCTCTCTGACATGTCCACTGACTGTGGAATTCTCCTGCTTGCTCCCACAAATATCATATCATACCACCATTATATATATATATATATATATATATATATATATATATATATATATATATATATATATATATATATATATATATATATATATATATATATCAGGTGTGAGGAATAGTCGAACGCAAGTCTTGCCTTCTTTATTATCGCGACGTTTCCCCATTTACACATGGCATTTTCAAGTTAAACACATAAAACATAATTAAAAATAACAATCAAAAACATTAATCTTAAAAATAATATCACTGAAAAAAACATGAAATATAGAAAGTAGGAAAAAAAAAAAGATTGGTTGGTTATTATTTAGTGTAGTTGTAGTCGAGGAGTAGAGTGACTGTCGTGAGGGATAGGGTGGTAAGGGGAGGAAGAAAATTACGAAGCGAGAAAAAGTGTCGAGAGAGTGAGTGAAACTGTGTTGGGTTACACTATAAGTAGTTTAGCTGAAGTATTCTGGTTATTTAGGTTAGGCTTCATATGTTTGATATACAGTGATTCGAGTAATTTAACTTCCCTTGGAAAACTTGCTTTCTTCTAAAATTTTAAATTATCTTCTATTAAAGGGTGATTATGTTCAATACAATGTGAGCGAAGAGGGGGACAAAGAAGGGTGAGAGAATGGGTGTCCGGTACGAGCCGAGACTCCCTTTTCTCTCTGATTCACTATGTACCGACACTTACATGTCGGACAAGTGTATTGATACACTACACAGGAAACAAGTTTAGAAGGGATGGAATCTTTGTAAAGGAGAAAGGACTTTAAAGTATAAGAGTTAGTAAAAATAAACTTAAAATTGTAATCAGAAAAATGCAGTCTCAATAACTTATTTAATTTTTTCCTAATTACATAGTTGACGTGGACGTAAAAAGGGAGTTAATATAGTGTGTGTCCGAGACCTGCTCCTTTGTGTGAGTCCGGTTAATAGCATTATTTACGAACTTTGAGATACAATTTTCTATAATATTAAGTGGATGGATACCCATTATTTTGGAAAAATCCGTTAGGTATTTTACTTCATCATAAAAAATCAACCAATTTGATGATGAAGTAAAATTCCTAACCGATTTTTTTTTTTCCAAAGTAATGGGTATCCACTTAATATTATTGAAAATTGTATCTCAAAGTTTGCAAATAATGCTATTAATCCGACTCAAAAAAGCGTCTCGAACACAGACTACATTAAATTCCCTTTCTAATTATATATATATATATATATATATATATATATATATATATATATATATATATATATATATATATATATATATATATATATATATATATATATATATATATATATATATATATATATATATAAATAGAGGAGGAACACTGGTCAAGGGCAACAAAAATCTAATAAATAAAAAAAAGCCCACTGAGATGCCAGTCCCATAAAAGGGTCCAAAGAGGCAGTGAAAAATTGAAGGATAAATGTCTTGAATATATATATATATATATATATATATATATATATATATATATATATATATATATATATATATATATATATATATGTATATATATATATATATATATATATATATATTATTTGTTTTATCTTTTTACATAGTTATTTATCTAGAATTTCGTCTTTAAATGTTGGATAAAGCACATTCGTTAGAGACGAACAGTCATAAGACACTGCTTCACATTACCAGATTACTAACAAAGTAAATTAATTGAATTTCACAATAAACATTTCCTTTCCTTTCCTTACTTCACACATACAGTAGCTCCCAAAACTACCTTAAAAAAAAAAAAAAAGTCTACATTCTGCCACAACAGACGATATTATCTGACGCGTTTGGTGAGTACGGTGGCAACAGTTGGCAGCCCTGCACACTGGTGATTGTTACTGTATATTATGACATTGGAAATTTAATAATGTATTGCCGTATGTAATACTGTGTTACTACTTACATAGTCACATGTGATCAGGCAGCAGGTTTCATAGTGTTCATCATGCCACCCCTCGCACAACGATCACCACCACATTCCCGCGCCCCATGGCAGCGTTCCCTCCCAGACCCACGCCCTCACGCGCCCTGCCACAAGAGAAAGCCAAGGCCTGACGAAGAATAACCTCATTACCAAGTTCCCGGAGCATGAGAGAGGGTGAGCAGCTAATTACCTGGAGCGCCTGGACCCTTGTTTACCCGCCTGCTTGAATACCCGCCACCCTGTACCGCCACCGCCACCACCGCCGTCACCGCCAACCCCACCACCTCCACCAACACCAACACCACTTAACCCCCATGAGATGTAAAACGTTGTAGGAATTAGCATAAAACAATCTCACCATAACTGACGAGATATTTGCACCTGTTATTGCCGTAAAATGAAGCAAATACTTGCATATTGTGGTGCAGTAAAGCGCAGAATGAAAGAAACACTTGACTTACACGCTTCGAGAGAACTGAGCAAGCTCTCTTGTAAGAACAGTGAAAAATAAGGTAAGCTGCAAGAAGTCGCTATACCTTCACAAATCAATTCCTATATATGACACACTTCTATGTCCATCTATCACACCTATCCACAAATTTGTCTGATTCATAACTCTCTATTGACTTTACATTATCATCAGCACTGAATTTATTCCAGTCATCTACCATGCTATTTGACATCCAGTTTCTTTTTGTCTCCTTAAATCTAACTTCATCAAGGTTGAACCGTTACTTCTCGTCCTATCGTGATAACTAACACTCAGGATCTTGTCTACACCACCTTTATTTTGTCCTTGGTGTACCCTTATCTAATTAAGCTTAAATTCAAGGTTTTTGTCTCATTAAGCAGCAAGGAAGGGTGCAGAAATAATCCTCTACAGGGATCAGTACAAAAAAAAGCCTGCTCCTCCAGTAACATGGAAAATAAAATAAAAATATGTTCCATAGAATTAACCCCTGAAAAGACACCATGTTTTCAAGTTTTCCTTTAGCTGCCCTTTCTTTCGTTCCTTGTCTTAATTTCGTTAAAGCTGTTTAGAAGATTAAGAGAAGTGTTACCATATGTGTGAATGAAGATGACAGAAAAGATGAGACGACATGAGGTAACCACGACGCAAACACTGAAGTGAAATAGAGATTCATTAAACAGAAATACATGCGTGACAAACGAGCCGCAGCTGAGGGTCACTGTGGGAATCGCCTGTGTGTGAAGTGACGACTGGAGAATAACAAGCTGACTGTCACCACCACCTGTCCCCTGTCGCCTGCAGCACGTGGCAGGAGGAGAGGAGATGAAGGTGGCGGTGGTGGTGGTGGTGGTGGTGGTGGTGGTGGTGGTGGTAACAAGGAGAGATAAGGTGTGGGTTATGTGTTGAACAATGAGGTAAGAATATACTTCGAAACTCAAAGGCCAGTAAATGTTCATATTACTCAGCAATTGGGATACATAACACATAGTTAAGCATATATGTTTTCTTACAGAGCAGCCAATGAGTGGGTTTTACTCGTATATGCAACTCTTCACCACTACCAACTAACAAGTAACAACGCGAAACATGGAAATAAATGCAAAAATATTCATAAACTTGGACTGCTGCTTTAACATTTTTCTTTTAAATACGAACGAATGAAACAGACAACTTTTAAAAGAAACGTCTTCAAACTTCCCAAAATAATGACGCCGCCAAAGTGAATTAAATGTTCCCCGACAAGAACAGAAAGAAACTTAAGATCTGCATCAAGTTTCCCACGACTTTGAGGACCGAGACAAGTCGCTGTCCCGCTCGTTCCTCCCGCCGCCAGACAAGTTGGTGACGACCTGCCTGGGAGTGATGGTTTCTTCACGTCACCGGCGCCCTAATGCTGACGAGAGGGGGAGCTGAGGTAGGAAGAAAATGCAATGATGTTCGGAAGTAAGGGAGAGACACTGAGGGGAGAGGACAATAGAGCAAGAGAAAAATAAAGGTATTGTTTGGAGAGTAAGTAGAGACAGTGAGATGAGGACAGAGAAAGAGAGAAGGAAAGGAAAGGGCACTAAGACAAAAAGGGGAGAAAAATAAGACTGTGTTTGGAAGGTAAGAGAAACAACGAAGTAGGGAAGAAAAAGAGATTACTAAATTAGGAGGAAGAAAGTAGTGTGGTGTTTGAGGGATAAGTAGAGACTGTGAGAATGATGTGAGAGAGAGAGAGAGAGAGAGAGAGAGAGAGAGAGAGAGAGAGAGAGAGAGAGAGAGAGAGAGAGAGAGAGAGAGAGAGAGAGAGAGAGAGAGAGAGAGAGAGAGAGAGAGAGAATTACTAAGTTAGCAAGGAAAAGAGGGAGAATAGGGAGAACAGGGAAAGAAAATTAAAATAAGAAGGAAGGACACTAAAACAGGAAGGGAGAACAAAGTATGATAGTCTTTAGAAGGTAAGAGGAACAGTGAGGTTGGTGAGGATGAGATGACACAAGAGGAAGAAGGGGAACTGAGTAAAATAGTGTTTAGAGGGAAGAGAGAGGGAGGGAGGTTGGGGAGAAAGAGGAAGGGCAGGAAGGGGAACAAAGAACGGCGGTGTTTGGAAGGCCGAGGAGGGGCAGAGAGGCCGGGGAGACTGAGGAGGCAAGGGGATGAAGGAACGGGAAGTCTTTGATAATCTATACGATGCAGGTGAGGCGTCGTGAATAACAAGTCTCTTAAAGTTCGAATCAATATCGTAATTAACAGTAAACACTTGAATCTTGACACTCACCCCCACACCCATGTAAAATAACACCATCATCATCATTATCACCATCAACAACAACAAAACAACAACAGACCATATGCAGTATAACAAACATAATATACACTGAACTGCACCTAAACAACAACATGAATAATACAAATACAACAACAACTAAACAGTAACAACAACGCGAGTAATGCACGCTACTATAGCAGTATGCAAGATTACACAATATCTTCCTCTAATAAGGAGCTTAGCGTAAACAGGCCAACAACTTCGTAAACAAGGTCGTCTTATCAAGCTACCCTATCTTTCTCCCTTCCTTCATTCCCTCCTTCCCTTTCGACTGATCTTCTTCCTCCCTTCCCTCCTTGCCCTCATCAAAACATCACGGACAAGGAGCTGCTGCCTCGCACCCAGGTAACTTTCATCTGAGCACTAACTCCCCCCGCCCCCCTCTTGTTACCTCGTCTTGGTATTGGATACAGGACAAAACAGTTTCCAGACGAGTTAGCGGCTCGACGAAACCCGACACGCACTTCTCCAACTCACAACGAACCCCGAGAGGTGACGCTTCTGAACACCCCCCCCCCCCTCTCTCACCCCTATGGCTCTCTCCCTCCTTCTTCCTTTCTCTCTCCCTCTCTCTGCCGCTCAAACTCTACCAACAACGTTTGCTTCTCGTTTATCTTGAATTCCTCGACAGACAGATGGGTCTACGGACAAGTTTCAAACGACAGCCGGTATATACTGAGTCTGTTTTGCACACTCAATTAGAGAGGAACTGTTGTTGTTGTTGTTGTTGTTGTTGTTGTTGTTGGTTTTGTTTCTATTGGTTTGTTGTTTTTGTTGCTGTTGTTGCTGTTGTTGTTGTTGTTGTTGTTGTTGTTATTGTTGTTGTTCGTGCTGCTGTTGCTGGCTTTGTTTGTTTTCCTGGTGTTGGTTTTTGCTCTCTCTTGTAACAACATATTTCCTTTTTGTGAAATTGGCTTTTCTCAAGAACTCTGACATACGATGGGATTCCTTTTCGTGCACTTAATTGACCTTCAGTTCAGTATAAAATTTAGAAATAAAGCAAAAGGAAAAGTTAAAACTAAAACCATAACCCGAGATAAAGAAAAAAAAATCGAGCGAACGGTTTTTCCACATAGACGAACATCAATGCAATATTTAACCTGAAAATAAAGCAGAGAATAGGATAAAACAAAAGCCTCACCCTCTCCCGGAAGCCAACAGGTGCGTGCTGTCAATTCTGCTCTCCAGTGAGGGGAAGCAACGTGTTTTTACTTTGTGTCTCTGTCTGTTTCAAGAAGTATGAATGAGAAAGACCAAGACCAGTAACGCTACTACTAGACAGAATGTTGTGTAAAATAGCAGTATTGTGATGAGAAAATATAGTGAAATAGACAGAGAGAGAGAGAGAGAGAGAGAGAGAGAGAGAGAGAGAGAGAGAGAGAGAGAGAGAGAGAGAGAGAGAGAGAGAGAGAGAGAGGGCATGTGGAAGGAACTAGAATCAAAAGAATTTCTTGTTTTCGACCACTTTCGGGAGGAAGTTACTGGTTGTGTATATGTGTGTGTGTGTGTGTGTGTGTGTGTGTGTGTGTGTGTGTGTGTGTGTGTGTGTGTGTGTGTAAGTATGCCATCTTCCCAAACTCCACCTTTCCAGACCATCATCTATGCAACCACCAGTTTTTTTCTTTCCCTTCCTCCTCCTCCTCCTCCTCCTCCTCTTCCTCCTCCTCCTTCCTCCCTCCCGCCCTCCCTCTCTCTCTCTCTCTCTCTCTCTCTCTCTCTCTCTCTCTCTCTCTCTCTCTCTCTCTCTCTCTCTCTCTCTCTCTCCACTCACACACACACATCCAAACGCACGCACGCACGCGCGCGCGCACACACACACACACACACACACACACACACACACACACACACACACACACACACACACACACACACACACACACACACACAAACATTGTTGCAATGCGAGCGTAGGAGCGTGGGCTGGTGACAGGCTACATAGTAATTGAATATTATACCAAGTTGTTATTAGAATCCCGTAGTTTTTACGATCTCCGCTGCGACTAGCAAAAAAATAGTCTACTTCTTGTAAAGTATGACTGCTATGCGCTCAACAAAATCTCAGCTGACAGTTATGTAAAGTACCAAGGTTAGGAAGAAAAATAACAGCTAAGTAATATGACGGGAAGAAGATCTAACTTCACAGGAATGATAAACACTAACAGGTCGATTGGTTTTTACGAGGCTGTTCAGGATGAGCCTCGTCACCCAAACTAAAGCAAGAGATATAAGATTAATTATCAAATAGAAATAAAACAAAACTAAGAATGGGAGTAAAAATGTTCTTTTGGATGGCTACGAATTTCACTCTCGCTATTGATTAACGTGTGGCGTTATTCAAGTAAACAAGGGCGACTCAGGTGCTGCTGGAACAAACCTTTGATGTAAGAAGTGACTGGTTGTGTCTCGTTACCTGGGATTCCCTCCGCGTAATATTCCGTTGTTGTGACAGTGATCGCTGGTCCTTAGCCAGTGAGTGTTCACGCGACCACACCCCGACGTCCTCGTACGTGTGTCAGAGAGAGAGAGAGAGAGAGAGAGAGAGAGAGAGAGAGAGAGAGAGAGAGAGAGAGAGAGAGAGAGAGAGAGAGAGAGAGAGAGAGAGAGAGAGAGAGAGAGAGAGAGAGAATACATATACATATACATACAGACAAACAAACAGATAGACACAGACAAAGCCTCGGAGTCCCCATCTGGGGAGGGGACCACAAATGTCCCCAGGTCGGCGGACTGCTCTTCTGGTATCGACCCTAAGTGTCTTGACATCCCCCTCAACTTTTTCTTCACTAACTTCTGTAACATTCATGGCTTTAGATCTAATTTTCAATCTGTAGAACACCACCTCTCCTCTACTCAATCTCATCTGCTTTTCCTCACTGAAACACAGGTGTCTGAGGCAACTGACAGTAGCCCCCTTTTTGTTCCCTCCTACTTTCTCTATCCTCATTTTCAGTCCAAAGCTGAATGTTGCGTTTATGTGCGCAATGACTTAATCTGCTCTCGTGCCCACGCTCTTGAATCTTCCGAGTTTTCCACAATCTGGCTACGACTACAGATTCACTCTCAAACTAAATTTATCTGTGTTGTGTACCTCTCACCTAACTCCTCTGACTATAAAAATTCTTTGACTACTTAACTTCCAAAGAGGAGCACATTCTGACTCTTTTCCCTTTTGCCGAGATCTCCATTCTTGGAGACTTCAATGTTGACCACCAGCTTTGGCTTTCCTCTCCCTTCACTGACCATCCTGGTGAACTAGCCTACAACTTTGCTATCCTCCATGACCTAGAGCAACTGGAGCAACACCCTATTCGTATTCCAGGAGACACGCCCAACATTCTTGATCTTTTCCTTAATCTGTAATCCTTCTGCTTATGCTGTTATCCTCTCTTCTCCGTTGGGCTCCTCCGATCACAATCTCATATCTGTATCTTGTCCTATCGCTGCAATCCCTTCTCAGGATCCCCCAAAGCGGAGGTTCTTCTGGTTAACTGGTTGAACATGAAGAAGTACAAGTATCATGATGATTTTCCTTGGAATGACTACTGCGTCCGTATCAGAGACCCGTCTCTGTGTGTTGAATGGATAGCAGAGGTGATAGTCTCTGGGATGGAGGCGTACATTCCTCTCTTTTTCTCGACCTAAACCTTCCAAACTTTGGTTTAACACAGTCTGTTCTCGTGCTATACATGACAGAGAGGTGGCCCACAAAAGGTATTTGAGCCTTCCATCACCTGAATCACATGCTCTTTATATTTCTGCCCTGAATCATGCCAAATCTATTCTCCGACTAGCCAAAAAAAATCCTTCGTTAATAGAAAGTGTCAAAATCTTTCAAGATCTAACTCCTCTCGTGACTTCTAGCACCTAGCCAAAAACATCTCCAATAACTTTGATTCATCATCTTTCCCTCCTTTATTTCAACCTGATGGCACAACAACCATCTCATCTATTTCTAAATCTGAACTCTTCGCTCAAACCTTTGCTAAAAACTCTACCTTGTGTGATTTTAGGGCTTGTTCCTTCCACTCCTCCACCCTCTGACTGCCTTACGTCCTTAGTTTTCTTTCTGAGTACAAGAAAAATAGACACAAAATACTTTATTTATTTATTTTTTATTATGATTTTGGTCTAAATCTACGATTTTCCATCCTTTTTTTATGTTTATTTTTATTTTCTATTTTTCTATTTTATTGTTTTATTTTATCTTTATCCATTTACATATAAACCGTTACATACATCTATTGAAGGTCTCAAAACGCTGCCACGCGCGGTACAAAACTATTTTTTTGCTACCAATAAAGCTTGGAGTTGAATGAGGAACTAATTTGGATTTAGCTTGCTTTTTCCATCAATCATCATTCACTTTGCTCCCACTCTCTGCATACCCTTCCCCCTCCCTCCTTCCCACCCTTGAACGCTCCTGAATCAGATGGCGACAATAGTCAACTTGCTGATAGCTTCGTGTGGGAAGGACAGATGTACTTACAAACATACATGCGAGAATAACGGATGGCCATATCTCTTGTACATTTACACTACATGCTTCCCCCCTCAACACACACACACACACACACACACACACACACACACACACACACACACACACTACCATTTTTCCCCCTTTCCCAATCAGCCGATAGTCCCGAAACATTTTCCATATCAGGGACAATCCAATGGTGCTAAATTATTACAAAAATAATCCCTCTGATGCAACTCCACCCACGCATTACACTGAAAGAGGGACAGACAAACGGCCTTTCAAATAACAACGAGCAGACCTCACCTCACCCACATACACAAAATACTGCCAGTGGGAAACATATACGTAACTGTACACACACACACACACACACACACACACACACACACACACACACACACACACACACACACACACACAGTAATCCAGCAAGCAAGCAAATGATGGAGTATGTGAACATTTTATTTTATTTGTTTATTTATTTATTTATTTTTTTTTTTTTGCTTAATACTAATATACATGTCTTCATTTCCAGTACTTATAAACAATGGCAAAAGAGAGAGAGAGAGAGAGAGAGAGAGAGAGAGAGAGAGAGAGAGAGAGAGAGAGAGAGAGAGAGAGAGAGAGAGAGAGAGAGAGAGAGAGAGAGAAACTCATAAATATAGACGAAACAAAAGACACAATAAAGACAAGAGGAAACATTCAGGTACCATCTCTCTGCCACTTTAGACGGAACGAAGACTTCACCGTCAGGAAGGAAGGAAGGAAGGAAACAAGAAAGGAAGAAGGTCACGGAGAAACAGGAAAAGTAAGACAGGAGTAGGTAGAGACGCTGCGAGACGAGAAGAGGCCATGCAACGATATTACTCTGACTCCAGCTAAACCCCGCTACGTCCTGACTCTACTCCACTCCCTGTCATCCTTCCCCAGCCAGGTGATGCGCAGGGACCCCAGAGACTAACGAGCGAGGCAGCTGAACACTAAGACTGGTCAAGATTTTCTGTCTGTATTAAATGGACTCTTATCTTTTGTTATGTAAAGCTTTTATATGTGAAAAGTGGATAAAATGGGCTCTCTCTCTCTCTCTCTCTCTCTCTCTCTCTCTCTCTCTCTCTCTCTCTCTCTCTCTCTCTCTCTCTCTCTCTCTCTCTCTCTCTGTATCAATAACTTCACAAATATAGCTTCCATATGCAACTCAACCCGCCCATCCAAGCGTATATGCATTAATCCACTCGACACACTGTACTGCACTACATTCCATCACTAACTTCAATTCGCTGCGTCCCTCTTAATTCACAGCGCTTTAAAACTCGGCATTGACATCTTGACCTCACCTAAGCCTAAAGAAACATTAATCTACTCGATATAATTATGCTACCTTATACTTTATCATTAGCTTCAATCCAACTGCATCTCTCTCTCTTACCTATCAGCGCTTTAAAATTCGTTGCTGAAACCCTGACCTTACCTAATCCCGAACGAGCAATACTGACGCCTCTCTTGCCTCGTTTATCGCCCCTAGGAGAGCTGTTAGCCACCTTACAGCGACAGGGGGCAACTTCTGTGCACTCCTGTAATCTTACGTCGACCATTATTTGCCCTTCATCGTTGCTATTCTTTTGCTATTCCTTTTTATTCTTCGCGCCACATGCCATTAGCAGTTATTGGTGCACGTTACAGGGCGAATAAATTGCCAAGAATACCTGACGAAGTGGCAATCTTTTGTAGGTGTAATGGAGAGTTGCTCATAAATCTGCTTGTCTATCATTTTTCTCGAATCTGTTTCTATCTCGTCTCTGTCTTCATGTTTATTTATTTTTTTTTTTCGTATTACACTTGTTTTATTACCATTCTTTTTTTATATCCGTTTATCTATCCGTGCATGTTTGTGTGTCCTTGTTCGTTTCTTATCATACTTCCTTTCCTGTCCTGCCAATCTGTCTTTACCAGTTTCGCTGTCAATCTCTACTCATGTCTGTCTCCGTCTATATTCCCGTTTTCTTTTCTTCTCCGCATCATGGCTGCTTTATTACTAGTATGTCTGCAGTAATTTTTCTGTCAGTGTCTACCCTTCATGTCTATATCTCTTCTTTCATTTGCTCTATTTCATCTTTGCTATTCATGTGATTTCCTATTTATTTGGTACTGAATATACGCGCAGAAATAACAAGAAACTGTCAATCTCTTTATGAACCCCATCCACTGTCTGTCAACCTCACCTGTGGCTAGCAGTACCTCCTAACCTCCATATATTTTGGTGTGAGTTAGTGTGTGTGTGTGTGCGGTGTGTGTGTGTGTGTGTGTGTGTGTGTGTGTGTGTGTGTGTGTGTGCAGGAGTGGCGAGGAATCTTCACACCGTGCCGGGTGTGTGTCGTGCCGTGAAAAAAGGCATGAAATATTTTACACTGGTGATCAATACGCAGGTGATGCATTTCTTCTCCCGTTCCACCATTGTGAAAGTCGGAAGCACCACCATAACGCGATGTTATGATGGTAATAGAGGAATATGATTATGATTATAAAAAAGTATATATCATGATTATAAAAAGTATATATATATGATTATAAAAAGTATATATACCAAAACCTAACAAGAAGGATACAGGGGATGAGGAATATTCCTTAAGAGGCGAGATTGAAGCTGTTAAATTTACATTCTTTAGAGAGACGTAGGTTAAGAGGGGACCTGATAGAAGTCTTTAAGTGGTATAAGGGTTATAACTAGGGGGATGTAAGCAAAATTTTTAGGATCAGCAACCAGGATAGAACAAGAAATAACGGGTTCAAGCTTGAAAAATTTAGAGATGTATAAATCATGAAACGTAAGAATATTGATATGAAAAGTATACGTTCATAAAAAAAAAAATGTTTTTACAGTCTTATTTCTTTTTTTTTTTTTTTCTGTAAGAGTTAAATATGGTTATTATTTACGCACCACTCCTAAGACATCAAAAGAATACTTTACATATGTACAATGGTTTTTCTTAAAGTAAGGAACATATCCCAATTACCAGATGAAAATTTTTATATTGAATTATTTTCACTTAAAAAAAAAAAATCTGTAATTGTACAAAAAAAAAAAAATTGTAATTAAAAACTTTCCTCTCAGATAACAGATATAAATCATGAAAAGTGAGATAGTGATGACTTGCCTAGTTACAATGCAGAGAGAGAGAGAGAGAGAGAGAGAGAGAGAGAGAGAGAGAGAGAGAGAGAGAGAGAGAGAGAGACGAGAGAGAGAGGATGAGAGAGACGAGAGAGAGAGAGAGAGAGAGAGAGAGAGAGAGAGAGAGAGAGGGGGGGAGGAGAGAGAGAAAAAAATTAATAAGTATCAGCCAATCTAATACTAATAAGGTAAAAATAGACTCCAAAGCCTAAAATAACCTGAAGAACCTTTTCGTCGTGAAAAATTGAAGCACACTTTATTTATTAAAGAAGAAAACATCACAGGGGTGGATCTCTCCTTGCAGATTGTGAGAGGAAGAGGGGCGGTACATTTTCTTAACAATCTGACACTCATTTGCTTCATTCTTTTGGTAGGCTGAGATCAGTTTGAGTTTAGATTATGATCGTAGAAAGCTTCAACAGTTATTGAGAAGCTGCTCGTAAAGGTGACAGTTCCCTGCAGTGTGCGAGGAATAGTGTGACATCATAATGGGACCTTTATTACTTCTCTCTTTTGGTGAGTGAAGATTTAGTGAAGTTTAACCCCTTTCACTGACAGACAGATTTTTTAGACACTATTTTTGTGGTAAGCTCTCTTAAAAAATTTATGTAGCGTTAAAACAACAAAATAAACCTCCCG
This sequence comes from Scylla paramamosain, assembly GCF_035594125.1. Classification (NCBI taxonomy): domain Eukaryota; kingdom Metazoa; phylum Arthropoda; class Malacostraca; order Decapoda; family Portunidae; genus Scylla; species Scylla paramamosain. Next base: position 29,950,276 of record NC_087154.1, read on the forward strand.
TTTTTCTCTCTTTTTCTCTCCTGTGTCTCCATGCAAACAGTTTTCACAGTCCTAGGAAGGTTAGCAAAGGATGACCACAGCAGCAAAAAGGTAAAAAAAAAAAAAAAGAGTGAAAATAAAAGGGCATGATGAGAGAGTGGTTAGTGATGGAGGAGGTGGTGCTACTGGATACTATTATTTTTCTTCCTTCAGTATGTTGAGTGGGGAATTAGGAAAGAGACAATGAGAGACCGACTTCAGTGATTAATCTGCGAAATTAGAGGCGATGGTGAAGAGATTATAATTTTCTCTCGTATGGTACAATGGGATACGGGTAAACATTATTAGAGGAGGGACAATGACAATTTAATGTAAAAGAGTGATTAGTGAGAGTCAAGGTGATGGTGACTATTCCCGTAAATTAAGTTAAGATAAACACCGGGAGGAGAGACAAGAGAGGGACAATTAAGTGAATACGTAGTTAAAAAAAATGGTGTCCAAATTACGTACTTTCTCCCCAGTGGTAGACTGAGATAAGGTAAAAATCACGAGAGAAGAGACAACAGTTGGTCAAGGTGAATAAGCGAGTAGCGAAAAGTCAAGGTAAGGGTGACTACACAATATGACTTTCTACCTGTGGTAGACTGATATAAAGTAAACATTGGGGGAAAAGGTTACAGAAGGTCAAGGTAAGAAGTTAAAGTAGTGAGGGTTAAGGTAATGGTGAATAAACTACATACTCTTCCTCTATGGCAGATTGATTTAAAGTAAACATTAGAAGAGAAGAGACAATAGAAGGTTAAGGTTCCTCTACAGTAGAATAACATAAACATTATAAGAGGAGACACAATGGCGGATCAAGATGAGTGAGTGGGTGCGCTAACAAAAGTGGCTGCATTACATTTTCCACTACAGTAGATTGAGGACAAGACAAACATTTTTAAAGAAGAGATGGTAAAAGGTCATAGTTGAGTCCATTAAGGTATTAGTGATTACACAATATTATTTTCCCTCTTTTCTACCTTATAGTAAGATAAATATGTGAGGAATTAGTTTATGTTAGGTTTAAGGTTAGGTTAGGTTAGGTTAAGTTAGGATAGGTTGATTAGGTTAGGATAGGTTGGTTGAAAGGTCAAGGTGAATGAGCAGGTATTGAAAGGCAAGGTAATGATCGCTAGATTAAAACATTTCCCTTTATGGTAGAATGAAATAAGGGAAATATGAGAAGAGGAGAGACAATGAAAGGTGGAGGTGAGGGAGAGAGGGAGCCAGCAGGTACTGAGTGGCGGTGAGAGACAGCACAAACAGCGCAGCATAATCACGATGGCACAGCACTAACATTTATCTTTTGTCTCTCAGCGTTATTCTTTTATGTGCGGGGACTTAGTCCGGAGCTTCATATGGTATTTTGTTTCATGTGCATCATCGTGGCTGGAATATCCTGGTTCTTTATTCCCTTTGTTTCACTGTTATGTACGTACTTGTGCTTGTACTCGTGGAAATTTTGCATTGTATCTTGTGGTTCTATCTTTGTTTATTTGTGTTTGTCTTTGTGCTTGAAGTGTGACATTATGTGTTTGTTCTTGTCTGTCTTTGTCTGTCCATCTGTCAGTCCCGTCTATGTCCGTTTGCTTTGTTTTGACTTTATATGTCAGTCTGTCTCAGCTTATCTGTATGATTCTCTCTCTCTCTCTCTCTCTCTCTCTCTCTCTCTCCTCTCTCTCTCTCTCTCTCTCCTCTCTCTCTCTCTCTCTCTCTCTCTCTCTCTCTCTCTCAAAGCATCAGTTACTCAATCCATCCATCTCTATTCAAGCTCGCCTTCTCTCCGCCACCCATCCACTCAGACAAATCCATCACCCTCGTGGCCGCACGCTGTGCGTCCCTTGCTCCTCGCCTCGCTTAATAATATGAGCCCACTCCCGTAGAGCGGTCCTTCACCTCGCCTGGCGGGCTCCTCCCTGACCTAGTTCTGGCATCTGAACAAAGGCACATCACCACAATGTTCCCTCCGCTAACACCTGGCACGCAAATCAATACGTTGGTGCATGGGCGCGCAAATTCTTAATCTGCCTCGTAAAACTGGACGCGAGATCGGCGAGAGAAATTTCCCGTGGCATCATTAATCACCGATAAATTTACTTCAGGTGCCTGAGGGCGAATTGCTGGCTATCTATGACGTCATAAATTACGGCCAATGAGGACACAGGAGGATGGCGACGACCACCACGAGGGAGAGGGGGAAGAAGAGGGAAAGGGGGTGTGGAGAAGGGGTTATGACATCATTTGTGTTGGTGGCGGGGCTTTTGGGGGATTGTCTGGTGGTGGTGGTGGTGGTGGAAGGATTAAAGCGTTTAAAGAGGAGGAAAGGATTAAAGAAGGGACTGAAGGTGAGTGTTATGGTAGATGAGAGGGAAAGAGTGCCTCGGGGAAAGAATGCTAATGTTATCAGTATGACGGAGGAAGTGAGGACAAGGGGCGCTGTTCAGGAATGCACCAGAGGAGAAAGAGAGACTTCTGTTACGTGACGTGCAAATGATAATGATGATAATAATGATACAGAAAGAAACATTAATATAAACACAAAGTTTGGAAAAAAGAGGAACACAAGGAAACACAAGGAAACACAGAAGAAGAACAACATACATTGGTACTCAGCCGGCTGTCTGTCATAACTTCTCCAACAGGCAGTGGTGAAAAATATGAGAGAGAGAGAGAGAGAGAGAGAGAGAGAGAGAGAGAGAGAGATGAGAGAGAGAGAGAGAGAGAGAGAGAGAGAGAGAGAGAGAGAGAGAGAGAGAGAGAGATTACTAATAACGTGGATCACAGTCAAGTGTTATTCTCTAAGATACGGCGATCACTTTCGTCTTGTTGTTATGAAGTCTTGAGTAGGTAGATGAGACGAAGATGGAAACGATGATGAAGAGGAGGAGGAGGAGGAGGAGGAGGAGGAGGAGGAGGAGGAGGAGGAGGAGGAGGTGGAGGAGGAGGAGGAGGAGGAGGAGGAGGAGGAAGGGGAGGAAGCGATAAGAAAAAAGATGCGGAGTTAATGAAAAGCGGATTAGAGAGGAGAGAGAGAGAGAGAGAGAAGAGAGAGAGAGAGAGAGAGAGAGAGAGAGACGAGAGAGGAGAGAGAGATGAGAGAGAGAGAGAGAGAGAGAGAGACAGAGAGAGATTAAAAATCTGTCCGTTAGCATCCAGTACCTAAATCTGGCCATTTAATGCTGAGGATGTGGTGCCATAGGGAACATTATTAAACCATCAGACCTGTGCACTTGTTTCTTGCAGTGTATCATATGGAAGTAATGATGTATTTCTAATTAAGAAAAGAAAGTTTGCATATGAAAAAAGTAACACTGAAGGGTATGATCTAGAAGTTTATCTAAGGAGGCTTGGTACTCAGTATTTTACTTAAAGAACTGGTGTATATCTGTAATGTATTCTCTCGAATTCATAGAGTGGTGTGTAGATAACAACCATATTTCACTGTTAAAGGAAATTGAGACACTATAAATACACAATTTATCCAATAATATATAGGTTTTTTTTTTTTACATGAATATTCTTCTACTCTTCGTAGTTAGAAAATCTGTAATTTAAGAGGAAAGTTTTTAGCCCATTTTTTTTTTCACATGCCCGGGTCTTAATTAAAAGAAATAAAAAAAAATTTCAGTATGAAAATTTCTATCTGATAATAGAGATATGTTCCTTATTTAAAGAAGAATCATTGTATATCTGTAAAATATTCTTTTTGAATTCTTACGAGTGGTGTTTAGATAATCATATTTCACTTTTTAAAAGAAATTAAGACACTAAAGAACATTTTATCGATTGATGCATACTTTTTTATATCAATATTATATTTCCATTTACATAATTTATGCATCTGTAATCTTAGAGGAAAATTTTTACACGCAAAAATTCTTGAATTCATTATACGGATCTGGACCTTAATTAAGGCCACTGAACAGCCTTTACAACAATGTGTTCTTTGCAGCACAGATCTGATAAAAAGTGGCTTTACCATGGCACATCCAAACCATCATTATCACACCTAAAAATCTATATACCAGGCTGGCAATCCCGCACGGTGTGGCCCAGATAAGGGAAAATACTAAACCATAAAAGTAATCTAAAAAAACAAAAAAAAAACACGGACTATGAAGGAAGGTGAATCTAACAAGTGAGAATATGAGAGAGAGAGAGAGAGAGAGAGAGAGAGAGAGAGAGAGAGAGAGAGAGAGAGAGAGAGAGAGAGAGAGAGAGAGAGAGAGAGAGAGAGAGAGAGAGAGAGAGGAAGTGGTCATGACAATTTTATGCATGTTTCATTGATTTCCATGCCCGTGACTACTAGTGACATATCGAGTCCGGCAAGGCACCACAACCACTGACTCACTGCGTCCCTCAAGTGGCCGTTCACTGGAAGTATATATTATAAATGTGTTTTCCGTTTAAAATATTCATCGGTTTTGCGACCTCAATCCATGTGATATTGAACAGCTGCCTAGTTCGTAATTTCTTTCAATTTCTCTCACTCTACTATATAATTCCTCTCGCACACCCAATATATATTCACAGTTGAGATGAATGGTAAGAGTCCTCATTAAATTACAGTGCAAAAAGTGCAAAATACTCAGCACAACTGTTCACTTATTAATAGTTTCAAATCAAGGCAGCAGATCCTTCAGATCTACGTATTAAGCTGTTCCGTACAAAAACATTTTTAAAATTACACATCATCTTTCATCTAGTCAAATTTCTCGACACTAGAGATCTTCATCCCTGACTGGTGCACGCAGGCGATGAGAGAGAGAGAGAGAGAGAGAGAGAGAGAGAGAGAGAGAGAGAGAGAGAGAGAGAGAGAGAGAGAGAGAGAGAGAGAGAGAGAGAGAGAGAGAGCAACTGATACGCGGCAAGTGTTGTCCTGAGTCACTGAAAGCCACACCTCTGTTCAGCAACACTCTCAGGAAAACAAAGCTGTGGAATTATGAAGACGACTTTTTTTCCCCCCAAATTGTACACATAATTTTTTCTGCAAGGACGAGGGCACACAACCTTTGTCTTATGTAGAATGGGCATGAAACAATACAGTGCCAAGCCTCAGGTCAACTTAACACTCAGTGAAAAAAAAAAAAGATTCAGAATAAGATTATTTGCCTGCACTGCCAAATCTTTCACCTGATCTCCACTACTTTTAACATGTGTATCATAAGTTATTGGACTGTCAAGGGTGCTTTCATTATTCTAGTTCTAGTTTAAGAAGAATCCTGCATCATCTAAAACAGTCACGACAGCACGGTTGATTACTTCTATGGCCTTTGAGAGTAGTCCAGATGAGAGCGCAAAGTGTTTTACAATGCGGGCTCTGATGTCATTTGAGAATAAAGGTTAAAAACAATTATACAAAACAATGTGAAAAAAAAAAATACGAACACGAGCAAAACTTCTGAAATATTAAAAAGGAAATCAACACAGGAAACAATAATATAGAACAGGGTACAAGAGACCTCATGAAAACATTACGAAAAAAAAGTCAACACAACTAATATATAATGTAAACCAAGGGTGAGAACAATAATACAAGAGAAAAAAAATAGAAACCTTACGTGCGTCCATGTCTCCCACACAATGGACCCAATAAGATTTTTTTTTTTTTTTTTGCCGTGGCCGCGACCCTCTGCCTCACAGGTGCTCCCTTCTGGCGTGACCTTTGCCGCCAGAGATAAAGACCATCAGCGATCGAGCGCAACAACAATACAGTCTCGCATTACGGGATGTAAAAGTGGAAAGAAGCGGCAGTTAGGTATCAGGTGCTTTTTCTGCTTCCGTAAAGAATGGGAAGCCAATAACTTGACGCGCGATACAACTTCGACACTTTAGTCAGGAAGCGATGCAGGGGACGACTTTGTTTCTTGCTTCTCTTTCTCCTGCACGATGCCTTTAGGAGTGTGTTCAATGTTTATTTTCCAGTCAGCAATCACTCGTCATCCCTTTCCTTTCCCTTTCCTCCTTCCTTCCTCCACAAGCATTTTTCACTCCTTCCATTGTTTGATCTAATGTCATTTCGTTTTGCTCTTTTATTTCTTCTTCCCTCTTTCACAAACACGACATGCATTTGTTCTCAAGTCCAGGGAAAAAAAAGCACAACGTAATATGAACATCAGTAAGGATGGCATGTAAAATGTTAAGATCTACGGTAATATAATCCGCTTTTCATTAACTCTGCATCTTTTTTTCTTATCGCTTCCTCCCCTTCCTCCTCCTCCTCCTCCTCCTCCTCCTCCTCTTCCTCCTCCTCCTTCTCCTCTTCCTCCTCCTCCTCTTCATCATCGTTTCCATCTTCGTCTCATCTACCTACTCAAGACTTCATAACAACAAGATGAAAGTGATCGCCGTATCTTAGAGAATAACACTTGACTAATCCACGTTATTAGTAATCTCTCTCTCTCTCTCTCTCTCTCTCTCTCTCTCTCTCTCTCTCTCTCTCTCTCTCTCTCTCTGACACACGTACGAGGACGTCGAGGTGTGGTCGCGTGAACACTAACTGGCTAAGGACCAGCGATCACTGTCACTACAACGGAATATTACGCGGAGGGAATCCCAGGTAACGAGGCACAACCAGTCACTGCTTACATCAAAGGTTTGTTCCAGCAGCACCTGAGTCGCCCTTGTCTACTTGAATAACGCCACACGTTAATGAACAGCGAGAGTGAAATTCGTAGCCATCCAGAACATTTTTACACCCATTGTTAGTTTTGTTTTATTTCTATTTGATAATTAATCTTATATCTCTTGCTTTAGTTTGGGTGACGAGGCTCATCCTGAACAGCCTCGTAAAAACCAATCGATCTGTTAATGTTTATTATTCCTGGGAAGTTAGATCTTCTTCCCATCATATTACATAGCTGTTATTTTTCTTCCTAACCTTAGTACTTAACTATCAGCTGAGATTTTGTTAAGGGCAGAGCGGTCATATTTTACAAGAGGGAGACTGGCTGGTTTCCTTTATTGCTTGCTAGTCGCAGCAAAGATCGTAAAAGTTACGGGATCCTAATAACAACTTGATATGACATTCAGTCATTACGTAGACATTCACCAAGCCAAGCTGCTACGCTCGCTTTCACTGAATGGCTGGTTGCAACACTTATTTCTTGTGTGTGTGTGTGTGTGTGTGTGTGTGTGTGTGTGTGTGTGTGTGGTAGTACCTTGTTTCCCACGTTCATGATTCTCCCGCGGACAACGCTATCCACGGCGCAATATTCTAGTATTCAAATGCTTTTCTATTCATATTAAGAAAAGACCATTTGAGCGCAGCACCCAGTAGTACAAAATGCTATATTGCATCCAATTACTCCGCCGCCTCCAGCACCTGTAGCAATATTACGTTGTTCAGGATTTTCATCAAACCAGCAAAACTTTTTTGGGAAAAATAAAACTTTATAACAGTAAATATATAAGAAATCCCTCTCACTAAAATCCTGTAAATTATAACTTTAATCTCGCATAGCAGCTTATTAAAACATTCACAGTTTATATTGTTTACTATGGCGAAATTACGTACCTTCATTTAATTTCCTTGTATATGCGTGCATTCAGACATAGCTACACTTAATGCAATGCGATTTAAGGGCTCAAGTGAATCAAATCTCCCACACACACATGCATATTAGCTGTGATTCCCCCCCCAAGATACTACGGAATACTCAGACAACACCCGCTCCCTTGCATCTCTCCCTCTCCCTCCCCCACCCGAGCTCACCTTCGGCAAACTCCCCAAGACTCAACAACTTCGGCTTCACTAAGTTGACTAAGTTTGTGTCGCGCCTAAGCACGAGCGTTGGGGGCAAGATCTTGAGAACTGGAGCATAGAGCGAGGAAGAAAAGAATATGCAGCACGAGAGGCGCCGCTTATGAAGGAGGAGGAACTGCTGGGGAGGATCTGCTTGGAAAGTTGAGATTATCATTCCCTTGCTGTTATGAACTGAATGGGAAAAAAAAATATGGACGGACGATGAAAGGTCGACAAGTTATATTAAGTGAAGATGCAGTAAGGTGTGGATGACATATTGCGTGTTAGAGCGATGTATGTGCTGTTTCATTACTCTCACGAACCGGATAAAAGGAAAAGTACTGAAAAAAATGCAAGAGATATAGACACTGTATTCAACAAGGTATATGAAAGCACGTACAGGTGTGTATGGCAGACTGGAAGCTTGAGCGTTGTGTCTCTTATATACCATCCAAAACCGCAGCACTTCGTTCGCCGTAAGGTTACCTGAAGATTACATGCAGATTACCTTTCCCGTTCTTTATTAGACCTCGGGGGCAATGATACGTTCACCTGCTGTTCGAAATACAACGAGGAAAATTACTGAACAATATAATACATGCACAGCACAAAGGGATTCTCGATAAGGCAAAACGGATGACTGAGGTGTGGATGACGGAATAGGTGCGGGCAGGAATAGAGAAAGATGGGAAGGTGGAAAAGTGGGAAGGTACGATGAACTGGGTGAGTGTGTGGATGGAAGAGGAGGGGAGAAGGTTGGATTAATTAAGGGGAGCGTGGGTTGTGCTAACAGAGTGGAGGGTTGGGGCGGGGCGGTCTGGCTGCACTGATAACAACATCCACATCCTCATCAGGTGTGCCTCCCTCCCGCTGGTAATTAATGGCACATGCCCAAACCAACACCAGCCGTCTCCCCTCCACCCTCGCCTTCCTCCCTCCTACTCCCTGCTTTCCTCCAACACTTTCTCCTGTTTTCTAGTTCTCCTTATTTTTCCTTTCCTTTCACTCAATGTTACTTTTTTTTTTGTCTTCACATTCCACTTTTCACCTAAATAAAATGCTAACCTGAGCGCTCTGAGTGATGATGCACCCGTCACACACACACGCACACACACACACACACACACACACACACACACACACACACACACACACACACAGTTTAGGAAATTATCTCTCTTTAATCAAGTCCCCGAATTAATCTAATTAAGAGTTTCTGTTCATGATGAATAAAAATTTGGGTATAATTGGGTTCCGCAGGAGGGGGTTTGGGGGAGGTGGGGGAGAAGGTATGATAAAGGGCCCTAGTGGGGATGATTCTCTCTCTCTCTCTCTCTCTCTCTCTCTCTCTCTCTCTCTCTCTCTCTCTCTCTCTCTCTCTCTCTCTCTCTCTCTCTCTCTCTCAGTTTGTCAGTCACAAACTCAGCAAACTTCAAGTATCGTCAAGAAAAGTTAGCCAGGGAAGTGGATCTAACAGGCATGTAACTAATTCAGTTCCACGTAACGCTATGGAGAGGCGGAGCTGCGAGAGGAGGGAGTGATACACGTTCCCTCGCTAAGTGGTATCGGAAAGTGTCACTGGATGGTATTAAATTCAACATACGAGTATGAGCCTATTTAGTTAATAATTTAGATTCCTATTCCCTTTAGTGAGCTGGTCTGGTTTGCTATTGATTATTACTATAATTTTTCTCAGTAACAGAAAATGGATAAACTTGAAAGTTCCTCACAGGAATAAAAACTGAAGAATTAATTTAAAGTAACAGCACGAAAACTGGACAATGGCAGCGAGTAAAGCTCAAATATGAAAAAAAAAGGATAAAAAAAACCCACAATGGAATCAGAAAAAAAAAAAACTAACAAAACATTGGGTACGAAAAATCACACGGAACAAAAGGGAAAACATGCATCCAAAAAAATCCACTGGCATTGTTAAAATTCTCGAGGAAAAAACAAAACACGAAAAGAGACTTGCGAAATGGCCCCAGCCTCACCCCGGCCTGGCTCTCCTTCCGCAGTAATGGAGACGTGCGCCCCGTGCTAATGGCGGTGTGGGTGCCAATGGCGCGTCCCCGGCCCTCCGCCCTCATTACAACTTTCCTCGTTGCACACCGAACATCAGCCGCAAAAGTTGGCCGCATCATTGCCCCGAGGACCAATAAAGGGCGAAAAAAGGTAATCTGCAGGTGAGCCCCAGGTAACTTGAAGGCGGAGGCAGCGCTACACTCCTTGGATAATAAATAAGGTACAAGTTAATCTAACCTATCATGACGTAACCTACCTTAAATTAATCTTTACCAATAAAGGACGAAAAAAAAAGTAATCTGTAGGTGACTCCTTGGTAATTTGAAACGAACGGATTGTTACACTCCTTGGATAATGAATCAGCTACAGGTTATTGTAACCTAACATTACGTAACCTACCATCAATTAATTCATACCAAAAATAGGAGGAAAAAAAAGGTAGATAGTTTATAGGTAACTCTTAGATCGGAGGCAAGTGCAGTACTAGTCTTGTATGATAAATAAAGAGCAATTTAATCAAACCTAACACAACATAGCCTGCCTTAAATAAACTCATACCAGTACAGGACGTAAGGTAGTCTACAGGTGAGTCTCAGATAACTGGGGAGGTGAGCGCACTAGTCTTGGATGATCAAATAGGAAGCAATGTAATCTAACCCTACCTACCCTGACGTAACTTATTTTAACCTGACTAAGATTAAGAGCAAAGCAAAGTGAAGGTGTCTCAGGTAATTTGAAGGCAGACACAATATTGGACTTGGATGATAGAATAGCGAACAGATTAATCTAACCTAACCTAACCTAACATATCTCAACCTGACCTAGACAAATAAAAAAGGCAATCTACATATGAGTCTCAGGTAACATGGAGATAGACGTATTGCTGGTCCCAGATAATAAAAAATGAACAATTTAATCTAACCTAACATAACATAACCTGACCAAGGCAAACATAAAAACTAATCTTCATATGTCTCAGGTAACGCAGAGGCAGACAGATTGCTAGTCCCAGATAATATGTACAGGAACAATTTAATTCAACAATAATTTTAATAAACTAATCCATACCAATAAAGGACAAACGAGGTAATCTAATGATCAGCTCCAGGCGAACGAAGCGCAGCAGAACCTTGAATAATAAATACTACGCATGGTGTGGGCTGTAGGGGGGGGAGGGGGGAATATTGAACGTATTTATAAACGTCAGGAATGAGGATTGACCAAAATATCTAAACGAAGGTGAGGAGTTTATTAAAGTGGCGCTTGTTAGTCGTGCAGAAAGTTGTCTAATGCATTTTTGGTATAATTTTTTCATGCATTCTATTTTAGTGTCATTAAAGTCGCGCTTGTTTGTTGTCGAAAAAAGTTGTGTATAATGCAGTTTTAGCACAATTTTATCATATATTTTATCAGTAGCATTAAAGTTACGCTTATCAAATGGGCAAAGTTGGACATCATGTATTTTTAACTATCATTTTACTACCATTTGATTTAATTACCGACATTAAAGTGGCATTCGTTACATGTAGACTAAAATTACACCCTTTCTTCCACACAGGTGAGGAGGCTGTGTATTGGCCGCCATCAGACCCACACCCAAGACCAAATTACAGACACGGATACACACAGAGCCGCAGGGACGTACACACAGCCAACACTGACGCACACACTAAACCGCTTCACGCACACATGGCCACATTCATACACACACGAGGGGAAGAGGGAGACATACATACACACGGACAAAAATCATAAACACTTTTCATCTCCGGACTTCAGTGTCAGTGGCAAGAGGAAGAGAGAGAGAGAGAGAGAGAGAGAGAGAGAGAGAGAGAGAGAGAGGAGAGAGAGAGAGAGAGAGAGAGAGAGAGAGAGTCGCAGTCCTTCCCGTCCCCTTTAAGAATCGGCAAGCAAGGTTCAGGTAAGTCAACTGCTGCCCCGCTGACCTCCCTTCACAACGCCGGGCCTCTCACTGCTGCTTAGATGATACTTTTAGAGCCAATAAGCAGAGAGACTGACTCCCCTTCCTCTCTCTCTCTCTCTCTCTCTCTCTCTCTCTCTCTCTCTCTCTGAAGGCAAGTGTTCCTCAGAATGCAACTATCTAGATTAGTGGATTTTTAAACGCGGCTCTTTCTTTTTTATTAATTCTATGTATGTCTCTCTCTCTCTCTCTCTCTCTCTCTCTCTTTCCCCCGTGCAGAAAATAAAAGGCAGGTATATACATCATTCATACTCGCAGTCCAAACACAAAGTTCACATCAGCGGGGCACTTAGAAATGCATTACCGTGTTTACATTCACACATCACTCGCAAAACTGAAAAAAATGAAAATAAATAAATAAATAAAAAAGCAAACAATTAAGGAACAAAATGCCTAACACCTAGCACAAAAAAAAAGAAAGAAAGAAACACAAAACATAATAATAATAGCAACATATACGTATTGAGATGTATGATATAATATAAAGGGTACAAGTTATACTATTGTCTTCGTTTCCTTTTTTTTTCCCCCTCTCTCCGTTGCTCAAGACAATCACGTGACTATCAGGTGGAAGCATCGCGCCCCCAAGCCATGCAGAGGAAGATGAAAGTGAACTGCGCTTTGGAGAACTCTTCTTCTTCTTCTTCTTGCTGCTGGGGAAGGAGTGGGAGGGAGAAGAGCGACGGATAAAGCAGAGAGGAAAAAAGTCTTGAGATCTTGTGAGGATAAAGATAGGAGGAGGAGGAGAAGGAGGAGGAGGAGGAGGAAGGGGGATAATTCTGTAAGGGAAACTTAAGTGGATAAAAAGATATAAGAAAGAAGAGAGGAACGGAAGACTAGCGAGAAGCAAAAGTGGCAGAAAGTAGGAGGACGAGGAAAAGGAGAAAAAGTAAGAGTAGCATGTGAAGGAAGCGTGGGGATGGGAGAGGAGGGAGCGGGATGAAGAGGAAGCCGGAAGACCCTGATGGGAAAAGTAGATTACTTACGAACGAGACGAAATTATCGGATCGCTTATTCCTTTCAGTAAGCGAGAGGGAGGCAGACAGACGGACAGGCGGACAGGCAGACAGACAGGAAGGTTTTCACTCGGTAATTATTAAGAGAACCCGGAAGAAGGCAGCGCGGAAGCCGAGGAGTTTACGTGCACCTGTCATATTTATTTGCGCGGTCTCGGTTTGTTTATTTAGAATTGTTGCATCGTTCCTGCTAACGGTGGAGATTATAAGTGACAAGTAATATAAAGTGGCGCTAATGGTGCTTCTCTCTCTCCCTCTCTCTCTCTCTCTCTCTCATCCACCTCCTCTCCATCCCATCCCACTCCATCACCCACGCACCCAACCAACTAAACACATAGAGCCTATCCCTTTGAAGTGCTGCTGCTCCTGCTCTTCGTGTTCCTGTTCCACATTCGACACAGGTTCGCCGATGCACAGATAAGCATTTATGAAAGCCGGACACACTCTACCTTCACCAAGCCTTGCCGTGGACGAGTATCAGCAGCACAACACTACCACTCACAGTACCACTCATCAACAACACACAAAATCAAGCACCTACCTCCTAAACTAGATGATATGGGGTAGATTTTGGTAATATGTCGCCCAGAAACAACCAGTACTTACAGCAAATATCATCGGGGAGGGGGGAAGTGTCAGGACAACAAAAGGTCATTGGTAATATTGCCTCCCAGCCTCTCACGTAGTAAGATTATGCTCGCCTCTGCCTGGGACGCCGCTAAAATGTTGTACGTATGTTACGGGTTGGTTCTTTAATCCTCCAGGCAGTGACGGGTTGCTTCATACGAACGTGAGAACATAAGAAATAAGGGAAGCTGGAAAAAGCCACCGGGCTTACACGTGGCAGTCGCTGTATGAAATATATAGTACCTACCTATTTCCACCTATCATCCCTATCCATCTGAGGCAAGAGTTAGAGTTGAGTAACGACGCAAGTGTTTGTCTCTTTCATGCTCCGTGTGTCATTCCCTCACCTCAGTAAATAAGTGGTACTTATCTTTAGACTCACCTCAGTAAACACGTAGTACTCATCTTTATAAAGCTATGTACAAAGTGCTGCATTAACTCTTACATGGATAGTGAACTGTGTTGTCAGGAAATTAAGAGGACAATGCTTTCTACCTGTAAGAAGAAAATTAGAAAGCATTGTGTAAATAGATAGTGAAACATGTTGAGGGGAAATTGACAAAGTAATATTTCCTATCAAAAAAAAAAAAAAAAAACGTATTATCAAGTACATTTTTCCATGTACTGAAACGTTTTTTTTTTTTTATGTTTCGTTTCAGTGAGTATTTTTTTCGCTTTTATGGGAAGGAAGACGTGAGTGAGGAGCCTTCGTGACTTGTGTTGAGGTCCAGCGCTCCTCCTTGCCACACGCGCGTCCGCTGCACCGTCAACAAAGGATCAACGAGGCAAGCAGGCAAACAGGCAAGCAGGCAAGCTCCCACGCTACACCACGCCACGCCACGCCACGCCACGCGGCACACTGCTCACGGAAACTCGTACATTTCCACATTTCCACCAAGAGTCATGATTATTCTTGGAGGCGTGGAGGCTTTAAAAGCTAAAGAACGGAATTTGAACTCAACTCCTGTGCCGGCTGTTGGTGTGACCTCATCATTAATCACGGAAATACACGCGAGCTGACCTTGAACTGTAATAACGAGCACGCAGAATGACTCAAGTACGAGAGAGAAAACATTTGCAGCACTGGAGAAAGCACACAAGTCGCCGCGGGGATGAAAGGGGCTGGTCATTGCGGACTTCCATGACAATTATTATACAAGTTTTTTACAGCAACGAGCGTCACCACGAGGCCATTCGCTGCATTCCCGCCGCAGTGTGTGACGTGACTAGCCGCCATGCTTGCTAAATGTCCACGCTCCCCTCAGCCTTTTTGTCCCATGATTTGTTCTTATTTTCTCGTCACGCTCCTGCTTACTCTCCTCGTCTTCACTTCTTATATGTAACGTCAAGCCCTCTTTTTTCCTCCTCCTCCTCCTCCTTCTTCCTCCTTCTCTCCCTCTCCTTTCCTGTCCTATTCATCAGCCTCTCAGTGTCTCCTTTCATTATCCTGGTCTTGTCTTTACTCCTTCCCTCCCTCACACGTCCTTCTCTCTTTCTCTACATCTTTTACCCCACAATATCCCTTTCCCTTTCTGCTTTTCCCCTCATTTCCTTCTCTCTCGCTTCATTCATCAGTCTTCCCTTATCTCCTTTAATTATCTTGTTCCCATCTTTATTCTACCACCCTCCTAATCTTCTCACCTTCACGTCACACCCACACCATGACATACCCACCAGCCCTTCTTCCTTTTTTTCTTTCCCTCATCTCCCGTCACATTCATCAGCCTTGCCGTTTCTCTTATCATCACTCCTGTTCTCATCTTCATTCTTTCACTCCCTCACGTGTCCTCTTCGTGTTCTCTATGGACAATATCCTGAAACACTTCTGCGCCGCACCTCCACTACTTGAGGTTACACGGGTTTTTAAGGGTATTTGTATGGTAATATTGACGGATTAACAAGATTTATACGTTATGAACACTCTTGAGAACCCGGCTAATCACCTGTGTGGCATTTGAAGATAACCGTGGTGAGAGCAATGCGATTCAGAATTCAGCTCCACAATATCCCCTATCTATCTTGGTTTCTTTTGTTCTGTTTAACACCTGTCCCATTCATCACACCCTCCGTCTTTTCATTCATTACCACTCATGTTCTCACCTTTACTCTATCATTGCCTCATTTGTTGACTTCTCTCTATGCGTATCGCCCACCACGACATCCCCGCCCACCGTTTCCAAGACAGCCGCAGCCGCAGGTCATCCTCGCGGCCTGTGACATCCGTCTTTAAGCTCCATTATACATTGACGCGATGGGACTCCCCGTGGCCTCGTCCTGCAGCTCGGAGAGGCACACTGAACTACTCTTCAAGTCGCGTATGTTTCAAGTGGACATGCTTTGATACCTGAAAAGCCTCAAAAGCCTCACTATTAAAAGAATGGAATAACTTTGAGCTTCCCTCCTCCCATTCGCTTCCCTCCACAGTGGCCTCTCTTCTTTAAGCCGCGACTAGCAGGGAGATTTGTAAGCCACGCATCGTTCCTGCATAAAATTTTGGTGTAAATCTACTAGGTCAGGCAGGAGATATTACGTCCATCTGCATGACTTTTGAGTTTCTAAGGACGTGAGCTCGTGAGAAAAGAAATGGTGGTGTGGTCATGTTTTATTCACTCCACCCCAGATGTCCACCACTGCTCTCTGCTCCACCCTTCACAAGAGCTGCCATAATCCCCAAGCGGCTCGCCCATCCACGCTCCCTTCCTCTCCTGTCAGACCCGCCTTACTGCTCACCGACAATAACCTGTTCCTAATGCCTCTCATCCTCACCAGCTTAGTCACCCTCGCTCACCCTGATCTCTCCTATAGAATTAATGGTAAATTTGAAGGGTTGCATATAAGGATTTACAACTCAGATTTCCAGGTCAACTCACAAATATGAGTGTATTATGAAGGGTGTCCAGATAAGGAGGGTTTGTTCATTCATGTTAACTCACTAATATGACTCTATTACGGAGGGTTGTCAGACGGGAAGGGTTTGTCCTAATACACCTGAGGGCTCATGTCATTACTCTACTGACACTGTTCCATGCCCTATCCCTTACATATGCTGCATTACCGACCATGTATGTCTTTCCTACACATGAGAAAACGTTTAAAACAAAATACCTCTTTCATAAACACTATTCGATTCTTCACTATCTACATTACAAGCTCTATTCCCTACCATGTACTTGTATGCCATTCATAAACAAGAGAAAACTACTGAAAAATATATCATTCTCTTTCCCTGGCACATAAAAGCATACATACATAAAAATAGAGAGTGCAATGTTAATCCACAAAGGGCAGGTCCTGAGTACTCAAAACTAACCATTAGTCATCATCTTCCATAGACAACTAACACTACTCGATTCCCAAGTATATGACTTTTCTATACACGATGATTAAATTTTTATTCACCATTAAAAAAAAAAATGTATACAACTTTTATCACAACAAACATCTCGTATAATTTCCTCCTCATAGCTTTCCTTGATTCCCTGATACATACGACTTTTTCTTTCTAAACACGAGAAAACTAGTCGTCACTGAAAAAAAAAAAAATACGTAGGTTGATCATAATCGCAGTACAAACACCTTACATTTTCTGAATAAGCAGGTGAAACGAAGGAAAAATGTCGAATCTCTGTATAATGCACAAGAGAGAGAGAGAGAGAGAGAGAGAGAGAGAGAGAGAGAGAGAGAGAGAGAGAGAGAGAGAGAGAGAGAGAGAGAGAGAGAGAGAGAACACAAAACATGGATTAGTTACCGAGGCGCAGAGGGTGAGTGGAGTGACATCAGGGAGTGTAATGTTTTTTTCGTCCTTGCAAGAAATAACTACAAAAAAAAAAAATCACTCTCATCAAAACGGTCCAACAAAAAAGATAACAGCATCAACAGTAACAGAGCAGCATGGGGTCACACGAACGCTTTAGTGATACAGTTGCTATACGTCACATCATATTGTACAAAATGTTGTTGACAAAAATTCAGTATCAGACAACTGCCTCTCCCTGTCACATCTTCAGCTCTTCTTGGTCTTTTCTGAACTCTTAATATAAAAGCACTTAATAAGTTCATATATCTATTCATGTTTGATTAATACACATGCTATCCACTGGACTTGGTGGCATCACTCCTGGGGACGACTCATCGAACTTATTAACATGATCGAGAGCTTTGAGTATTACTTTTTATTAATTTTTGTGTTCATTTTATTATTATTATTATTATCATTATCATTTACGCTATGTTCCTGTTCAATGATATTCACTATCTTCCTCGAGGCCACATCAAAAGTCTCATGACAAAACTTTATCTTCAATTACTCACGACTCTACTACAAAAAAGATTCGTAAAACCCAATTAATCTAAAAAATCTACATATTTATATTTCGATAATCCAAAGGGCGTGTGATTGCGTATCATTATATATACTCGTGATGTACAGATGCATAGCAAGAGATACACTTCATATAGTCTGTGCATGAGGCAATAATACGACCAACACGTGATTAAAAAGAGCTATCATGTATTGATGAGGTAAGTAGTTAATTTCATTATTGCCTCTCTCTCTCTCTCTCTCTCTCTCTCTCTCTCTCTCTCTCTCTCTCTCTCTCTCTCTCTCTCTCTCTCTCTCTCTCTCTCTCTCTCTCTCTCTCTCTCTCTCTCTCTGTGTGTGTGTGTGTGTGTGTGTGTGTGTGTGTGTGTGTGTATCATCCACCCACGTACCCACGCGCACGCGCACGCAGGCACGCGCGCACACACACAAACACACACACACACACACACACACACACACACACACACACACACACACACACACACACATTTGTCATTATCATTCGTTCCAGTCATCGCAATCAATCAAAAAGCCTCGTAATTTCAACTCTCTCTCTCTCCTCTCTCTCTCTCTCTCTCTCTCTCTCTCTCTCTCTCTCTCTCTCTCTCTCTCTCTCTCTCTCTCGCAAGAATAAAATAAACGAAAGAATAAATTTTACACTTTTTAATCCTGCCTGCTACTGTATCCTGGCCATCAATATAACTCATGCACACACGTAAAAGTAGCCAAGATCAGGATCAAGATAAAAGCAGAAAAGCACACCTACGCCTAATACTTCTTCCTCTTCTCTTTAAATTGACCCAAGAGTAAAAAAAAAAATAACTCATAATTGTGTACTACAACATACTTTTGCTTCTTAGGAATATGATGATCGATTCTGAAGAGGGCGCGTGAGGAAAGAAGACAGGATGGGATGGGAGGGAGGGAGATGAAGATAGAAAGAACGTGCTAAGAATAATGGGTGAAAAACGGCAGGGTACAGGGATGGAGGATCAAGTGGGAGACGAGAGGAGATGAGAGGCAGAAAGAAGGATTAAGGAAGCTTGTCAGAAAAGAAGGCTAAAGTAAAGGGGAGAGAGAGAGAGAGAGAGAGAGAGAGAGAGAGAGAGAGAGAGAGAGAGAGAGAGAGAGAGAGAGAGAGAGAGAGAGAGAGAGAGTTGGGAAGTTGAGGGGACAGCAGTATTAATTTCCATTTATGTCAAGTTTTGCGCAAGTTTGGTGAAGATCAAGGAGTTATCAGGACGGTTAGAGAGAGAGAGAGAGAGAGAGAGAGAGAGAGAGAGAGAGAGAGAGAGAGAGAGAGAGAGAGAGAGAGAGAGAAAGGAATAATGGGAAAGAGAAGGAAAAACAATATACCTTACCATACAACAAAGGTAAAAGTAAAGTTCAACAACAACAACAACAACAACAACAACAACAACAACAACAACAACAACAACAACAACAACAACAACAACAACAACAACAACAACAACAACAACAACAACAACAACAACAACAACAACAACAACAACAACAACAACAACAACAACAACAACAACAACAACAACAACAACAACAACAACAACAACAACAACAACAACAACAACAACAACAACAACAACAACAACAACAACAACAACAACAACAATAATAATACATTATCTGCATTTTCGTTGTGTACATCACCATTTTTTTATTTTCTTTCCGAGGACTTTTTCTGAAATTATTATAATCTTTTACCAGGTAACGTAAATTATATCAGTATATCATCATTTTTCCTCACATGATTAGAAGTACGATTTTGTTTCTTATACGCACTCTTTTCTTCTTTTTTTTTTTTTTACTAATTTCATAGATTTTTCTCAACACATTCAACTGTCATACATACTGGTCCGTTTCATTACGTAAAATGCATAATAATTGTTGTTATTTTCCAGTAAAATTTATAAATGACAGATTTACGAAGAAACAAGGTCTAGTGCCACTTGACAGCACAGTTCCGACCTCGAGACTTCACTCTTTACTTTTACAATCACATACTCATCCGACCAATCAGTCAAAAAGCGGTCATTGTTGTTGCCCTCACACGGAGGCCCTTTGAGACTATGTAACAGACTATTTGAACAGTTACACTGTTTCATGAACTCTGTCACTGTAACTCTGCCACCTAAGATAACTGGAAGCTAGTAACACTGCCAGTTAATGATGCTCTCACTTGCTGATGTGTCTACTTATTCCTGGCTTGTTTTAAAAACCTGCGGGAAACTGACGCTTTATTTCTACCAAAGCATTTATTTGTTTATAAGCTATCTCATTACTCATATGAAAATAATTTGGTAACTTACAGTTGAATAATGATTTTTGATAAAAATACAACGTTAGTTTGACGCACGTTTAAAAAACAAGACGGTAAGTCACAGACCAATCAGCGAGGGAGAGCATGAATGTTACCATGTCCGCGGGTTCTCAAGTGGCAAAACTTCCTGTGAGCGTTGGTGAAACAGAGCGCAACAACAAGTGCATCTCAAAATTGGCCGTAACAAACTCTGCTGGATGGATCCGAAGCCTGTGACTCCCTCCACTTCTCGTCGTCTGAGACTGAAAAATTTGGAATCACAGCGATCGGTGAAATTCGTTTTCATTCCCCACACCGTGCTGCTCTTGACGCGTATCCCGCACTGGAAAAAAAATCGAACGCAAAGCAATTAATTGACACGTGAAACAATTACCATTCCCGTGACTTTTATCTAAGGTGGCCGTGCAATACAATGGGTTTTCATTCTGCTGACTGTGCTGCCTCTGACATGCACGTACAGTCGCGGACAAAATTCTAGTAGTCTCTTTTAACTTGCACTATATTTCACCTTTTTTCCTTAAGATTAAGTTCTCTGATATGATAAGTCTCTTTACGAAGTCTGTTAACTGATCGAAATTTTTATAAGGAGTTCTTACATTGATGCAATTCGATAACCAAAGTAAATTCTCACACTGTAAATAAATGCTATAAAATGCATAGAACAATCAATATTCCAGTGACAATTATTTAGCAATACTTTTCGATACAAAGCCATTCAGAATTCACCACAGGAAGAATTTCGCAATCATCAAGCTTTACGAACGCCACCACCGCTTTAATAATGAAGGTATCAATTGCAGGATAATTTCCCCACTGTAAACTTTGCTATGCCAGATTAATCGAGGTTAGGTTAGGTCATGTAGAAAGAATCGTGTGGAGTGAAATTTTCATGGAGGGATATCCTTTGGTGAAATTTATTTAGGTAGAATATTGATAAACGTGTTGGAAGTTATGTGAGGACAGGGAAGACATTTTTGGCAGAGTACGCAGCTAAGTGCCACACTAAACTTTGGAGAGGAAATATAAAAGGAGCTACGGGTAAATTGAAGTCACAAACTAACCTTCAAACGCACTTTTTTTTTTTTTTGTTGGGGGGGGGGCGGACAACGAAACATGTTTAGAATTTTAATGACTTTTCTGAATAAGCAAAACCTATATTTTCACATCACGGACCTCTGCACAACATCGCAATTCAGCACGCAGCAATGAGTACGTTGTTTAGAAGAAATAGACAGCAACAGAATTTTGATCACTATATTTCAGTCACTAAAAGCGCTGTCTTTACAATATGAGTCTGCACGGCATCGCAATTCGCAATCTAATCATGAATAGAAAAGAAAAGAAAAGTTAGCAGTATGAGTGTCCTTTCACCACAGAAGACAGCAGAAACAGAAACGCGTGGCCTGCTGAAGAGATGACTGTGGAGTTCAATGAAGTGACTCACCGAATGGATGACGTGCAACCAAGATGAAGTTGTACCCTCAGAACGTTCCAGCCTCCTCCAGTTCGAAGCAACATATAACCTCATTGTTGCGATGCCTAAATTTAGTCAAACAATCAATCTTCCTCACCCTATCAAGTAAATGGAAAATTGGTGAGATCTCGCTTTTCTCCCTGTAATTTATAATTCAAAGCGTCACCAAGAAAAGTTTCATTCCTTACCATTATCCACATTGAGTCGAGCCACAAAATTGCACTATATTATTCTCGGAGTCTGAGGCGTGTGGTCAGACCTGCTTTATCTCACGTCTGTCTCCTGCATGCCAATCGCTGACCAGCACTTCAAAATTTATTCCAAGACGGTTCAGGTTCAAGTCCTGCGTCACACTTGGGATGAGATGAAGTTTCCAGTCCACCTGTTGCCGGGCTCGCGTCGCCTTGCGGTTTACCGGGTACATGGTGTCTTTCAAAAATAGGAGACTTTTCAGAAATCGTTATAATCATGTGTGTGTGTGTGTGTGTGTGTGTGTGTGTGTGTGTGTGTGTGTGTGTGTGTGTGTGTGTGTGTGTGTGTGTGTGTGTGTGTGTGTGTGTGTGTGTGTGTGTGTAGAGTTGCTCTGACTTGGGTACGTGTTAAATTCCCGTGATTCTGGACTGCTTGGAAATCGTTTACCTCCACGTCTCTTAGTGGTTCTGAATTGAGTACGTTTTAGATTCTCGTGATTTTTCTTTCTTAACGTTGGAAAGTTATTAAAAAAAAACTGTCATAAAAATATATACAATAAAAAGACTCTAATTATAAAAGAGAAAAGAAAAATGCATAGCTGTTGTTTTACCCAACTTTTGTTTTTATCAAGTTTGTCTCATTGCTTCCTACGCAGACAAAGGAAAACCACAGTAAATTTTGCTCGACACGGATATGTTCTCCCCTCTCCGGTCACGTTGTTGTTCTCCTCCACAACACAATGAGGGAAGGAGTACGAAGGAGAGATGGAGAACTAAAGAGAGAGGAGGAATAAAGTGTCCTAGTAATCACTCTATAATTGCTGCGGGAATAGTGACGATGATACTAAAAGAAAAACAAAGCGCAAAGTGTGAAGTGTGAGAGGTGCCTGATGGGAGGTGCCTGATGGGAGGTGCCTGCCAGGATTACAAAACTGAAAGGATGAATCACACTGAGCCACTCTACACATTCCTTCATGGGGACACAAACAAACAAGGGTTGTAAGGTTCAATAATATACGCTTATGTAAGTTGATCCAGAGAATTCTTCCATACATGATAATAAATACTCATTTTCCTACATGTATTTTTCGTTATTATTTTTTGAGAGCAGATATACGGTTATTAAAGTTTTCATGCGCATTTTTCCCAAAGATGATGCAAAATCCGTGTTAAGCTATCATGAAAACAACCCTGAGAACCCCAGCAATTTCTACAACTTCCTGTTAAAACATCATCGATATGACACAAACGTTTGTGAATATGGATGAAGAAAATAAGAAGACTGGGCGTTATATTCCTGCTCTTCTAACTGTAGTGTTCCGGCTGATGCTTTCTATGTAAACCACGTCATTAAACAGAAAATACAAGTAAAAGGTACCTTAACGTCTGCATACCCACTGCAGTATGTTGCATTTCCACCGCAAGGAAATACAAAATAATGGGAAAAATTCAACCTGGAAATACAATTCAGTTTTCTTTTGCTCTGGTCTGAATGAAAATGTTTTCACAAGCTATATTTTTCGGTTTAAAATTCTGTGTGTGAGTCGCTTCCTGGTACGCCTTTTTTATTTCATACAAACAATAATCATGTGACACTTCAAATCTTTCTCTCTCTCTCTCTCTCTCTCTCTCTCTCTCTCTCTCTCTCTCTCTCTCTCTCTCTCTCTCTCTCTCTCTCTCTCTCTCTCTCTCTCTCTCTCTCTCTCTCTCTCTCTCTCTCTCTCTCTCATTATATTATCCTTCACTAATTTACTTCCGCCTCATTCCTCGCCATCTCCTATACGTCTAGTCTTGTACCCACCGCGGCACTGCGGTGCCCATCGGGCTCCTCCTCACACATTTCCTGAAATTACAACACAGCGTCAGTGACATTTACATCTTTCGAAACAAATTACAGTATCTTTTCACCGTTACACAAGTATTATGTAAGTATTCACATTTAAACATAGGTAAAAGAACGAAAGGTATACATTTCATCTATATCAACATTTTCTTAAAGGTTACGACATCAGAATTGTCCAGCAGTATACTTAACAGTTTTTCATTATAAAGTTGCAAAAGACTGTTGTAGGTCAGACGGAAATGAATAAGCAGAGGGGCAAAATGATGAGACACAAAATGCAGACTGACATTAAAAAGTAGGTACACTAACCAACGTATAGCGCGAGAAAAGCTTCCCTACTCGCCCTTTCACCTCCAATGAACTAAAAATGTGCTTCGGCCTCGCACACTTTCATTCTCTAATCTTAATGCTCTCTAGTGAACATCAAATTCACCAGTTTCTTTTTGTCGAATAATCCTTTTGACTACTTTCTGGTGACTAGTACCTTCAGTGGGCCTTTTTTCAGCCTTTGTGTTGCCCTAGGCCTGAGCGCCTCTTGCATAATAAAGATGGCCTCATTTATTTTCACAAAGAATCTTCAATATCCCTGAATAAAATCCCTATGCCCCTTTAAGAGCGAAACTTGGATTCTTCGAGGATTAATATTCCTTACAACGAGCTCAATCTCTTTCTTCACTTTTTTGTAATCTTTTCAAAACAATCTGTTCCTCTACTTGACATAATATGAAATTTCCTGGAAGTCGAGAAAGTCGCTGAAGAAATCTGAACAAAACGTGGGAGGGAATGGTGGCGAGGCTAACGCGAGGAAAAGTAGAGGAAGGTGTTACGGAGAGGTAGCAAGAAAGCAAAGTTAGTAAAGTGGGAAGAGACGACGGAGAGATGGGAAAAAAAATGAAATGTTTGAGAGGGAAGAAAAAAAGAAAAAGACAGGGTGAAAAAATAACACCAGGATATAAAGAAAATCATATATTCTGGTGTAGGATGGAAATAGAAACAGGTAGGTATTCTTTTGTGATAGGAGGAGAAAAAAAAAGATCAAGTAACAAAACAGAAAATACTGCCGGGGAAAAAATGAAGACAAAGTGATGTTCAAATAGAAATGTAAGATTTAAATGTAAACAGCACAGCAAATATCAAAGGTCTCGCCACGAAATAATAATACAGTCGCGATATTTCCAGTGCCGCTGTGTGCGAGGATGTGGCAACCCCTTCCCCCTTCTCCCCTTCCCCCCCTACACGCCGCCCACCACTTACAGGCGCAAACAGGCCATGTGGGTTAAACCTTGCAATAAGCTTCCCTCCCTCTGCATCATCCCTGAGCTCCTCCTCCTCCTTTACTTTTCTTTGTCGTTTTCTTCTTTTTCTCCTCTTCCTTCTCCTCATGCTCCTCTTTTTCCTTTCTTTATTATTTTCTTCTTAATCTATCATCCTTTTCTTTCTTCTTCTTCTCTCTTTCTTTACTTCTTGTTGAGATAAAAAAAAAGTGTGCATAAAAGAGAAGAAACGATGAAGAGAAAGTGTAAGCAGAGATGAAGTACTTATATCTCCAGCTGCACCATATAAACAGCACACTGACACACCAACAGACATCTATACCTTCCCCTACAAGCGATAGTACCTGCAGACTTCATCTCTCTTTCCTTCCTTCCTCTTGTTTTAGACGGTAATAATAGTACAGTTAGTGTAACAGAGTGTGGTGAAATCAAACACCGTAGAGAGGACCAAAAATTCTGTTCCTATTTGAAAGCCTTTTTTAACAAGTATACGTATATAACCTAACCTAAGCTCACTCCACTAAGAGAAGATGTAGTCTACACACTCCCTAACTTCTACAACGCAGTTTCCTCTAATACTATAGTTAATGTAGTGTACTGTGGGGAATTCAAAGAGCCTGTCAAGTTTATGAAGGTATGAAGCTGTTTGAAATCTTAGCGACAAGCAGCTACTCCAGTCAGTTTTAGTTTTCTCTAATACTATACTCGACATGGTGCACTAGAGGTAATTCAAGGAACTGGCGACAAGCATTTATAATACACTTATTTTTCTCTTCTATTATTATCAGTGTGGCTGTACTGAAATCAAATGACCCTAGCGAGTACAGTCGCGGCCATAAGTTGTGTCCTGCTTCGTCGCCATGATGAATCGTAACCAGCTCAGGTACGAAGGTTTGAACACCTGTGCGTCGTGAGGAGAGGAGTGCGAGGTGCCGGCGAGAGGGAAAGAACCTGAGCTGGTTACGATTCATCATGGCGACGAACTGAGACACAACTTATGACCGCGACTGTACCAAAGGACCTGCTGCTAAATGAAATCCCTTGCAATTCTTCGTAACAGCGGGGCTCGGCGTTAACAGCACCACGTGGCCGTAAAACTTAAAAGCGCCATAAGCCCTGATGGGTCGTAGTTAGGTAAAAGCTTCCTCATCATCGCGTATTTGGGGGAGATGGCATCAGCTGAGCAACCTAACCGTGGACCCTATCAGTAATTAACTAAACGAAGCAACCAGGGGCAAACTCTCACCCAGCAGCTGTCTTGCTCGGAAACTGACAGGCTTTAAACTACAGCCATTTTTTTTCCCTCTCCCTTTTTTTTTTTCTTGAAGGGATGAATCGAAAAAGTTACGTAAATATATATGTAAGGAGAGAATGAGACCATCTGCAAATAAAACTGCATGGAGGGAAAACTTGAAAATGAAATCGCCTTACTTTTTTCCCTTTTTTTTTTTTTTAAGGATAAACTATAACCCTGTAGGAGAGAATGTGAAGGGTAGGGAGGTGGGCGGTGAGGGGAAAGGATGGGAGGTGGTGAAGGGTAGAGGCTGGGAAGGTGGTAAGGGCGAGCGTGGAAGGTGGAGAGGGGGAGAGGCTGATAGGTGGTGAGAGAGAGAGAGAGAGAGAGGAGAGAGATGAGAGAGAGAGAGAGAGAGAGAGAGAGATAGAGAGAGAGAGAGAGAGAGAGAGAGAGGAGAGTAGAGAGAGAGAGAGAGAGAGAGGAGAGAGAGGAGAGAGAGAGAGAGAGAGAAGAGAGAGAGAGGGGGGGGGTTGGGGGAGATGGCGAGGGAGAGGTTGAGAGGTGGTGAGATGGAAAAAAGATAGATAGCGAGGGGGAAGGCAGGTAAATGATACGAGAGGAGACAGGTGCAGTGGACAGTGCAGGTGGAGGACAGAAGAGACAGACAGACAGGCAGGGGAAAGGAGGGTAGGGACGCTGGAGCTACTGTGATAAACTAGTGAAAAGGCCTTACATTCTACTAGGTATTTCATAGTTCTATAACATGTTCAGTGGAGTTTACTGATCAAGAAAAATTACGGCTTTTTTTCGATGGTTTTAACGTTTTATTCTTTTTCTGGGTGACTCTCTGAATGTATGTATGTATTATAACCTTTGTTTCAGTGCTGCGGGAAGCGTCATTCAAGGCAGCCCACATGAAATAAAAGTCACAGATGAAAGGTCAGGTTAGCTATCAAACACACACACACACACACACAAATAGATAGACTGACAGACAGACAGTTAAATGGAAGGATAGATCGGTAGATGAATATTAAATAAATGGTTGATAGATAGACAGATAAGTAGAAACGAAAGTAGAAAGATACAAAAAGATAGATGGATTATAAACAAAGACCGATGCCTGACTGATCGCCAATAAATACATACACATGCACGCACACACACACACACGGGCTCTCTACCCTACACACATAGACACACACACACACACACACACACGCAGTTTTTCATTACCAGTATACAGCACTACATATTATACTTATGTTAGTCTGTCATATCAGATTTCCGGTTCATGGTAAGAGAATTCCTCCATTACAACAACAACAACAACAACAACAACAACAACAACAACAACAACGAGAGGCCGATTTCGTATGTACGTCTCTATTTAATATTCTGAAAAGCCTATTAACTCAGACAACGCTTTCTCGTGTCATCAGGCTAATGGCGCAGAGGTTTCACTTATACTTTTCAACTAACACAATAAAAGCAACATACGATTTAAAACAACAACAACTCAATGCGCTTACCAAAAATACTTAGACCGAGACTTTCTTCTAATCGCTTTTGTTTTGTCGCTCACCACCAGAGTTAAAATTAGACCCTGAAACCTTATGTTCCTTACTGCAGTCCCACCACTAGCACTACCTCCTCCTCCTCCTCCTCCTCCTCCTCCTCCTCCTCCTCTTTCATCACCCGCTCCTTCTAGCAGCAAGCGTGGGCAGACATGTAGGCGGTAGTGTGTGTACGACGGGAAGGAAAGGATATGTGTTGGAGAAAGGTACAGTCTGGTATCATACTACATGACTTTTGTTTCATTATCTTTGACTTCTCCTCTTCATCCTCTCAGCAGAGTGCGTGAGCAGACCTGCTGGTGGCAAAGTGTGCGTGGCAGGAAGGAAAGAGTACGAGTAAGAGAAAGGTGTCATTTGCGAGTACACTGTGGTATAATATTACACCACTAAGTAGCTTAAGTATATTCACTAAGGGTCTAGAATATCACGTAAGTTGATATTCTCCAGGATCACTGTCTTATTACCTGCTATCTGTGTTACACGTATTGGTTGTTAGTTTATTATGTCTAATGTGTGTTTGTTTTTTCATTCTTTTGATATCCGTTTTCTATTGTCACATATTCAGTTTTGTTTCGTGTTATCATATCTAAGTCCATTCTCATACGCAGTCCGTGTTCTTTACCTCAATCAATCTTTACCTCAATCAATCAATCATTCAACTTTTCATAATTTCATTCTCAAAACACCTGATCTTTATAAAATCACACTACTACTATTTTATTCCAAACCGCATTTTCTTCATCCTCCAAAACACACCGTATTTTTTCACCCTTCAAAATCAAGATGTTTCCCAAATCACTTCGTTTCAACAGCAGTATTCTTTCTATATATCCCTCTTCCGACTTCCTGCCATCTATACCATCAACTTCGGCGTTTTACGAAAGCGCGGATTGGCATATCAAAAGCGCGGAAAACGTTGCTGATATATTGCTATCAAAAGCGCGTTAGAATATCAAGTCAAAAGCGCGTTTTATCACTCACCT
This sequence comes from Scylla paramamosain, assembly GCF_035594125.1. NCBI lineage: Eukaryota > Metazoa > Arthropoda > Malacostraca > Decapoda > Portunidae > Scylla > Scylla paramamosain. The sequence continues at coordinate 29,978,928 of NC_087154.1, forward strand.
CTAAGTCAGATTGTTTATACGTTCAATAACGATCGTTCACCTGTTGTAGGAAAAATTGTATATTTGTTAATTAAGTATAGGATTGACCTTTTAAGTATATTCTTCTTGCACCTTAGTACAGGCTTGTCCTTGCAGTCCTTTATAAAACTTTAAAAAATTTTATAGAAACTGTATAAAAAATATGTGTCCATAAAACCAGTTTATGTCATAAAACATTCGTCATACACCTTGCAATCCTTTATAAAAACACTTCTCCTCTTCCATAAAAACTCAGTTACACGTTTGTTCTTGCTGTGAATCTGTTTCCCAAGGCCTTCATATAATTGCGTCGATTTATTTGCCCAGAGATAAATTTGTTGTACTGTGTCACGGCATACTCTGTCCTGTCTCGATCAACTTTCCGCATACTTGCTGGTTTACCGACACTCTTGATCTTAACATAAGTAGCAGTCTGGAGCTTTCCTAGTACATCCATGAATACAAATATAGATGGGTGGGATGCATAAAATTGCTCATTGAAATGAGCATGAAAAGATTCGGCAACATTGTTCGTACGCTTTGTATTTGAGGGGATTTCAGCCCACAGCACTGGGGGATATCTTGACTCTGCTGTTACATAATTATCAACCAGATAGTCTGCAAAGCGAATACATCTTTCATCTTGAGGTGCCTCTGTCATTACTTCCTCGACAAAGCAATCTTCTACATCTGTTGGGTCAATGAAATGTAGACCAAATGATAATTTCAGCCACTGGCCTACATCACTGTTGGTGTCCTTGTAATCCTTACTTAGGCCCAGGTTCTGAATTTTTCTCCACCATGCCTGGCCTAAATGAAATCTACAACATTTGATCACAGCGGTTGGAAATCTCTCTCTCAGAACAGTGAGCATGGCAAATTCAAAATCAACATGTATCACTGAGGGTTCCAGTTGCATATTCTTTGAGTTGCAAATGTCATTTAAACATTTCCACAGCTTTCTATAAATATCTTCAAACTGACCTGGCAAGAGGGCATACACTAATGGAATATAATGCCCTTTACACAATCCATGTATGGTGTATAGTTGGTAGAAGAACTTCGGACAGCTCTTGAAGGTCCCATCAACGAAGATCTCTTCAGCATTGTTCGCCAGAAATGCAAGATTAGTAATACATGAAATGATAACCATACCAGAATATGGATTATTTTCAAGGATGAAATCTTCACCTTTCGTCGTAGTTGTATTCATAGAATTTAGAGCACGATGTACTTCCTCACGAGTTTTAGGCAATACAGGATACGCTTTCCGTCTTTCTCGGTATAATGATTGTGCTATAGATCTTAGATCACCTGATTCTAGCTCATTTTCAGGAAATGTATGCAACTCCGTTCTAATGAGCTTAGATGGCCTTGCCGTCATGTCGTCAGTCGCCTTCCGTTTCACCTGTGCACGTAGTTGTTGTCTTTCAAGTTTTCTTTCTTCTTTTTCATGGTTATGCTCCAAATCAACTGGAACAATGGCAGTCACTGTGTTGTCTGTTCTAAGTCTACCTTTACATTTCTTGTTGGTACATCTCCAAGAAATGCATCCGTCCACCAATGTACTGTCCACTCTGTATTTATATCCATCGTGCATCAAACACTTCTTGCCTTTGTTTGTTTGGGAAATCGTAAACTCCATAGCTGCAAGTTATGACAACACAGGATTGACTGTCAGGAAACAGCAGCAGACTGAACAGGAAACCATCGAGACAGACACTCGCGGTGGTCTCGGTGAACAGTGTGAAGCATTATGACACACCGAATGATTCTCAATGACACAGCGAGTGAACGGATTAACCTTGCCGCGCATTTGATAGTACTTTAAGGGTGAGTTTCGAACGCGGTCGCTTTCTCGAATCCGCGCTTTTGATATACGCTCATCAACTTACTTCCATGTCTCACCTGCCGCCCTCTCACCATCTACCTGCCGTCCTCTAAAGCCGTACTTTCCCTTCAAAAACTGCGTTACTAACACCTCTAACGTGTTTTTCCCCTCAACTGCTTTCTCCTACCTGTCCTTATAGCAACCCTCACCTGCCCTCCCCTCATCTGCCTGCCATCTACGCCTACCACCTGCGTCTCTCTATCAATCTATCTTCCATGTTTACCCTCGTATTTCCACCTATAAAGAAAAGAGAGAGGGAAAAAACAGCACCCCTTTTTATTTACAAGACTTCTATTCCGTTCCATTTCGTGTACACAGTTTTCCAGTGTTTCCCCTTTAAGCAAATGTCGAGAGGGGAAAAATTGTTGTAGTTTAGGAGGGCTGTTAGTTCCCCGTGTTGACAGCCGAGTAAAAGTTTGACAGCAACAAGAACGCATTCGTGATTGCATTATTAGGAAGTCACGAGAAGGGTTGCCTCGGGTTGGGTTTCCTGTTTCAATATTTTCTTTTTCCAGTGTTGTTTTCTTCCAGTTTTGCGGTATTATTTCAATCTTACGTCTCGGAACACTGCTCTCCTCTCTACATTTTTTTTTTTTTATTCTAGAGAAAACATTTATCTTTCTTAGTATTTCAAGTAACGATAACCATCAGCTTTGTGCTGCGTCTCTCTCTCTCTCTCTCTCTCTCTCTCTCTCTCTCTCTCTCTCTCTCTCTCTCTCTCTCTCTCTCTCTCTCTCTCTCTCTCTCAAACACCTGCCACCAGCCCCTCCTTCCTCCTCTTCTCGACAATTCTTCTCTCGTCCTTCTCTCTCTATTTTTTTTTTTATTCTAGAGAAAGCATTTATCTTTCTTAGTATTTCAAGTAACAATTACCATCAACATAGTACTGCGTCTCTCTCTCTCTCTCTCTCTCTCTCTCTCTCTCTCTCTCTCTCTCTCTCTCTCTCTCTCTCTCTCTCTCTCTCTCTCAAACACTTGCCACCAGCCCCTCCTTCCTCCTCTTCTCAACAATTCTTCTCTCCTCCTCTCTACAATTTTTTTTTCTTTTTTTTATTCTAGAGAAAACATTTATCTTTCTTAGTATTTCAAGTAACAATTACCATCAACATAGTACTGCGTCTCTCTCTCTCTCTCTCTCTCTCTCTCTCTCTCTCTCTCTCTCTCTCTCTCTCTCTCTCTCTCTCTCTCTCTCTCAAACACCTGCCACCAGCCTCTCCCTCCTCCTCTTCCTCCTGTAACACTTCAGTAACTTTCCTTCCTACCTCACTTAATCCCTTCACCTTCCTTCCCCTCGCATCAGCTTGCCCTCAGTTCAGCCTTTCCCTTCCCCTCTCGCGTTTCCCTCACTCGCGTATTCGACGACCTTCTGAACTTCCCGAAATTCCTTGTTTTGCTGAGATAAGAAAACCCTGGGAAAAAAAATCCTGAAAGAAGAGAAAAGTTGAAATATAAAAAGAAAACTGTGTGTGTGTGATTGGTGTTAGCGTCTTCCAGGAATTCAAGGTTCGTCATCTATTGTTTGAAGAGTTCTATTAAAGAAAAATGTACACGCTTCCTCGTGCGAAAGTTAACGAACGTGGCCATTTTTCAGGCGCGCTGCAGAAGGTGATTGGTGACCTTGATGTCGTTACCTGGGAACAATTAAGATTTGAGCAATTTTAAGTGTGCAGGGCCTGAGTGAGCCGGTAGGTGATGGGATGTGAGTGAAGGCACAAGCAAGACTGAGCAAGGAGTCATACGTACTGACATCCCTAACACGCTCACTCGTTAGGTACACTCAAAATCAGGTAACCTAAGGCACTCACTTCTAATGCTTCTGAACGTTTTACTTGACCTTAATTTCTCCTATCTGTTGGTAGTCTCCTTACAAAACTGACAAGTGATAGTTTTTTGGTAAAACAGAGGACGTAAAATTGAAAGAAAGCTCACAGTGGAAGTGAATGAAGAAAATTACTCGGCTTCTAACCAAGACCATAGCAGTGCGTGGAGGCTGCCGGGAATGCAAACATTAAATTTCACCACATTATTCACAGAGGTGATATCAGAGCAACAAATAACAGGCTGACTCACTCTTCAGCCAGTAACGACAACCTTCGATTCTCAGTACCGTTCGTCCCTCGTGTTTCCAGCCCAAGTATTCCGCCTCTGATCAGTGCTCTCTGCAGATTTGTTTCTCGCGGCCTTGGCTCCAGAACAATTTCTCTCTATTCCAGTAATCCTGCACTACATCCCCCCGGTGCCTCAGGTTATGGCGGGATAATGCAGAGGGAGGAGGGAGCAGCGAGTGGTGCAGGTCAAGGACGAGCTGGCGCAGACGTGAAATAAAATGCTATTCTTCCAGATTTTCCTCTTTCGCTTCAGTTTCCCAACAGGTGAGACTCGCTATTCAACGATATTCCATTTAGTTTTTGTCCGCAATTTCATTCAACATTTTATTTTCTCTTACACAACATCTTTGTTCCCGGATGGGAAAGCAGGGCGAGGGAAGGGGAGTGGTGCCGCCCAAGAGGTCTTCGAGGAAAGGAAAGTAAGAATTGACTCTTGGGATTCCACTGGGGAGAAGGTTCGTCTTCTTCCAAGAAAATTAACTTTCAACAGTCCAGCGAGCTGACAGGAGAGTTGCCTCTCTTTCACTGCCACTCACGGTATTTTCCACACTTCCTTTTTAAACTTTATTTCCGCTTTTGATTGATGTTTTATATACTCTAAAAATACTGAGACTGAGGCTCAAACATCAGTAAGAATTCAGTAGGAAATACCATTGAAATAGTCTTTTCTTTCATTGATGCACAGGATATTGCTAGAATACTTTATTACCAGCATGGAAACTTTTCCAGCGGTATCACTTTACTGTCAATCGTGGCGCAGGAGCATCGATCTAGTACTTCATATATCAACCCTACTAGATATATCAACCGTGCTAGATACACACACTAACTCAGGAACAATGCAAAAGTGACGGGTTGTCAAGTACCACACTACATAGCAACTAACCGCATCATCCGTGCGTGGCGACATTAAGTCATCAGAGCATACGATCTACTCGTATCTATCCCGAAACTTAACATGCTCCTCTGATGCAAAGAAGCGCAAGTTATATCATTGCCTTTAATGAGATTGATGTAATGCTAAGAAGTAGAAATTTTCGCGTTTGGCAGGGTGGTTCACATAAATATACTACAAAAGTACAAATTATATATAACAGAAAGCTGACATTTGAAAAGACAGACACACAAAGCCAAATTAGATATGTTAAACTAGCGAAAAATCTATTAAAAGTTTCCGTTCCCTTTGGTCTTCATTATAACAATCTTTCCCATACGCTGAGCCCAGAAAGGATCCACGTAAAAGTATTCAGCTCATCAAGGGTAACTTGGATCACAACCTGCCAGCAACTCGTGAAATAAAAGATGAGAGAGACTGTTCGGGGAGAGGATGACAGACATATATACTCGTCCTCTCTACGGAAAATAAAAACACATCAACCGAGGATGTCGCGAAGCACTGGCGTCCACTGAAGAAATAAGATGCAGGCTCAGTACTGCATCATTTCCTTGTTGTCAGCTGAGTACAATAGCGCTAAGAAATCATTTCATGTAAACCGCATATTTTTTTTTTCAGTAGCGTAAAAATATAAGACTTTGAAGATACAGTAAAAGTTCCGTAATACTTCTCACACAGCCAATCTTTTCACTACAGTATAAATGAAAAGAGATTGACAACACAGTAAGAGAACTGTAGTATATCTCACACAGCCAATCTTTTCACTACAGTATAAATGAAAAGAGATTGACAACACAGTAAGAGAACTGTAGTATATCTCACACAGCCAATCATTTCAGTACCGCATAAATAAAAAAAAAATAAAATACAGTAAGAGTACCGTATTATATCACACGGCCATCTTTCCAGCACCACATGAATAAGAAAAACAACATTAACAACACAGTGAGAGTACCGTAGTGCATCTCACAGCCATCTTTTCAATAACATACAAAAAAAAAAAAAACACTGACACCACACAACCGAAGTATATCTCACGCACTTCTCAGTATTGTACATTTATAAAAACACAGCAACACAGAAGGAGTACCACAGTATACCTCACACCAAGAATAAAGATAACCACTCAAGAGAAACACTTGCAAGACCTTCCCTCATGGCCTGGGTGACCGCGACCCGCATAAGGTGCTTGAACCCATCCTAATGGCCTGGAAACTGGCAAGAGCGTCTCCTAGTCCCTTAAGACCGGTGCAGCGGATCCTGTCCCCTGCAGAATGGTGCGTGGGGTCACAAGGCCATGAATCGCCAGACCCTCCTCGCGCAGAGCCGTCCACAGGATAGGGAGCGTGGAGGACATTACAGCCTCAGGTACTCTTAAGATGAACAGAATCAAAGAAATGTTCAGTTAACACGTCACATGCACACACCCACGCCTCTCTCTCTCTCTCTCTCTCTCTCTCTCTCTCTCTCTCTCTCTCTCTCTCTCTCTCTCTCTCTCTCTCTCTCTCTCTCTCTCTCTCTCTCTCTCTCTCTCTCTGTGTGTGTGTGTGTGTGTGTGTGAGAGAGAGAGAGAGAGAGAGAGAGAGAGAGAGAGAGAGAGAGAGAGAGAGAGAGAGAGAGAGAGAGAGAGAGAGAGAGAGAGAGAGAGAGGCAGGCTCCCCTTACTCTCTCCCTTTATCCGGGACATCATCAAGGATAATATGAGAAACAACACGTTCCCTTCCTTCCTTTCCCTTCCTTCCCTTCCCTTCCTCTCTCTCCTTCCCTCCACGCCCCTCTAGTTAAGTGGGAAGACGACACCAATCTATACCAGCATGTGAGAAAGACCCGGAGGCAGAGAGGGAGGAAGAGAGGGAGCAGTAAACACGGGATAAAGGAGAGAAAGTGACACTATGAAAAAAAAAAAAAAAACACAAGAGTGAGACAAACTTGTAGTATGAAGAAAAGTTAAATATAGTTTGTTGTGAGACTCAGAGAGAGAGAGAGAGAGAGAGAGAGAGAGAGAGAGAGAGAGAGAGAGAGAGAGAGAGAGAGAGAGAGAGAGAGAGAGAGAGAGAGAGAGAGAGAATAACGACCCACAGATCTTGTTACCGGAAAGTTAGTCTCGGTTAGGGAGAACGGGAGGATGAGGACGAGGAGGAGGAGGAGGAGGAGGACGAGGAAAGTACAGCAATTCGATTCAGTTAGATATAATTGAAAAGTTAAAACTATTATCACCAGTTAATACAACAACAATTAATAATGTGCTACTACTATTGTTACAACTCCTGCTGCTATTCCTATTAATACTACTACTACTACTAACAACAATGATAATAATAATAATAATAATAATAATAATAATAATAATAATAATAATAATAATAATAATAATAATAACAAAAATGATGATAATACAAGAGAGGAGGAGGAGGAGGAGGAGGAGGAGGAGGAGGAGGAGGAAATGCAAGAATAAGGAGGGAGAGAGAGAGAGAGAGAGAGAGAGAGAGAGAGAGAGAGAGAGAGAGAGAGAGAGAGAGAGAGAGAGAGAGAGAGAGAGAGAATCTAGCAAAATAGAAGACCCACAGTCCCCACACCTCTCTCTCTCTCTCTCTCTCTCTCTCTCTCTCTCTCTCTCTCTCTCTCTCTCTCTCTCTCTCTCTCTTTGAATCATAACTCAGGGAACAATTTTTACAAGCCCATATCAACTTACCACGTCCTTTTAGTTATTGACACAGCTGCTGCTCATCCCTGAAGAAATAACAGAAGCTACACAGAAGAGAAGAAGAAAAATACTCTTGTTGTTAGACTGTAATGGTTCCAATGCCCTTCAGGTAACTGGTGAGTATGCCTTTGTTCCCCTTCCATTCTTGCATTTTTTTTTTTCCGGCCAGCACAGATGACGGCTGATGGAAAGTAATACAGGGATGCTGGTCACGTAATAGACCCTGGAGCGCTGATGGTGTAGTGGCCCTAAGGCTGCTGCTCTTTCCCATTTAGAAGAGAGAGTTTTCGTCATTTTTCGTTTCTAGTTTACATGGGTAAGTATATAGCGATTTATTTTTTTTTCTGTTTATTTGTATGTTTATTTATTTATTTATTTATTTATTTATTTATTTATTTATCAGCAACTGCCTTCCGCTGGTAAACAAGCATTTTTACTGTTTCGTTATTTTAATGTTTTGTTTTATTTATCCACTCACTACCTGCGTCAATGTCATTTAATTATATTGGAATGCAAAAGTACATTTTCTTTTTCTTTATACATTCATTTATATCTCCATTTAATTTACTTTATTTGATTTATTATTTTATTTTTCATTAACAGAAGGAACAGCAGGCAGAGTCCGAGAAAGTGTATATTTATGACAGACACTCAGTACAAGTCCACTTCATGAAAGCGAAGCCACTTCCTGTTTTGAACAACCCAACAACTGCCTCGAATTATGGTCAATTTTAGAAGAAAAAAAAAAGAGATAGGAATGAAATTATTTTATTGACTACACCATACTTGCATGCCCAAGCCACCTCAGTCTCCACTGTCTAGCTTCCTCCCCCAAACCTACGCACGTATATGTAACTGTAAAACTCTCTCTCTCTCTCTCTCTCTCTCTCTCTCTCTCTCTCTCTCTCTCTCTCTCTCTCTCTCTCTCTCTCTCTCTCTCTCTCTCCCATCAAAGCGGCAAAAGAATTGTAACTTTTCAGGCTCCACTTAATTCTTGCTGCGTCAGTTTTTCGTCTACATTTTGCGAGCTCCTTCACAAAAACGGCGTGCAGTGTTACGTAACTCAAGCCAGCTGGGAGGGGAAACACTACGGCAGCAGGGAGACGGGACACGCAGAGAGGCTGAGAGAAGCACTGTCACTTACGCGTCCAACAGAGGTTTCATATTTTCCAAAGGTGCGTATGAGTGTGAGTATCAGCGCCTGCCTCGTCTATCCATCATGCTCCTCGCCAGCTTGAGGTGACAGCCAGCGAGGTTACCTACTCCGCCAGAAACTGATAGCGAGGGCGACGAGATTCAACTTCCTCGATTCCATCCTCCCTCCTCGCCTTCCCTTGCATCCCAGCCCTCACCTCCTGGTTTTTCTTCGTGTCTCAAGCTTCTTTCTCTTCTCGATTTCTCTTTCTCTCTCCTTTTCCTTCCTTATTCTTACCCTGTCGCGTTTTATCCGCCTCTCCATCACTTTTTTTCATTTATCACTCTCATACTCCTTCTCTCCCTTCCTCTCCTTCTCCCGCCTTCCTATATAATCTTCCTTCTCGATTCCTCTCTTTCCTTCCTTCTCTCCGTTCCCTCTCACCCCTCCTCACTACTGTCTTTTTTTCCTTTTTCACTTTCCCATTCCTCCCTTTCGCTCTACTCTCCCTCTGGTTTTCCTCTCGTCTCTCCACCACCTCCCTTATTTATTTCCCTCTCCCCCACCTTCTCTCCCTCCCTCTCCACTCTCACCCCTTGGTTTCCTGGCTTCTCCACCACATCTCTCACTCCCCTCCCTCCACCACCAACACTCGCCGCCCCCGAGTTTCAATACGTGCTTCTCGTCGCGTTGAGAGAGAAAGGGAGTGAGATTTCCTCTTTTCACTCCTGTGCCGCCGAGTCTCGCCCTTGTTAGAGGAGTGTGTGTCTCGCGAAGCTTGACTTTATTTTCCTTTATTTTCCTTCTGACTTTGTGGCAATGTTCACGGGACGCTTAATTCTCGGTGCAGTGCATAGAGTATTTAGTTTTTTTTTTTTTTATGGTTAATATATTGGTGGTGGTGATGATGATGATGTCTTGATAAACTTAGATCTTCAAGTAAGCTTCTATCAGTTTAGTACACCCTTAACTAAAGTACGAATTGTTGCTATATACTCGTCAGATATTCTCCTATGATTGCCACCACAGTATTTCGTTGATGCAGGTAAGACTGAAATAGTAATTGTATTAAAACAGTAAAAAGGACAATGATAACAACAAAAACACCAACTACATCAAGAGCAATATGGAAAAAATTTGTTTGTTTCATTCAGGGACTGCCACGTGTGGGTTTTAAGAAGAAGAAGAAGAAGAAGAAGAAGAAGAAGAAGAAGAAGAAGAAGAAGAAGAAGAAGAAGAAGAAGAAGAAGAAGAAGAAGAAGAAGAAGAAGAAGAAGAAGAAGAAGAAGAAGAAGAAGAAGAAGAAGAAGAAGAAGAAGAAGAAGAAGAAGAAGAAGAAGAAGAAGAAGAAGAAGAAGAAGAAGAAGAAGAAGAAGAAGAAGAAGAAGAAGAAGAAGAAGAAGAAGAAGAAGAAGAAGAAGAAGAAGAAGAAGAAGAAGAAGAAGAAGAAGAAGAAGAAGAAGAAGAAGAAGAAGAAGAAGAAGAAGAAGAAGAAGAAGAAGAAGAAGAAGAAGAAGAAGAAGAAGAAGAAGAAGAAGAAGAAGAAGAAGAAGAAGAAGAAGAAGAAGAAGAAGAAGAAGAAGAAGAAGAAGAAGAAGAAGAAGAAGAAGAAGAAGAAGAAGAAGAAGAAGAAGAAGAAGAAGAAGAAGAAGAAGAAGAAGAAGAAGATAGGAAGAAAGAAAGAAAACAACAACAACAACAACAACAACAACAACAACATTAGTGAGTGACCTTGTGCAAAATCTTTTCCCGTCAGCTAAGGTATTGAAGAGGAGGCATTCCAAGTCACCTTATCTTAATGACGCCCCAGAGACAAGGAGCTCAGGGGAGGGCAGGGACGGTTTTCAAGGTCACATCTAGGAGGAGGAGGAGGAGGAGGAGGAGGAGGAGGAGGAGGAGGAGGAGGAGGAGGAGGAGGAGGAGGAGGAGGAGGAGGAGGAGGAGGAGAAGGAGGAGGAGGAGGAGGAGGACAAGACACAGGCAGGACACCAAGACACTGAGGAACACTGCACGCTTGCATTTGCACTTCCACCTCATTTGCTCCTGCAGTCAGTATCACACACCACCTCAGCCAGTGACTCTTGTTCCTCCTCTTTCTTCTCTTCCTCTTCTTCTTCTTCCTTCTTCTCTTCCTCTTCCCCTTGATTCTCTTCCTCCTCTTTTCCTCCTCCTCTTCTTAATTCTCTTGCTCTTCCTTCTCTTCCTTCTCCTCCTCTTCTTCTATTTCCTCCACCTTGCTCCCCCTCCTCCTCCTCCTCCTCCTCCTCCTCCTCCTCCTCCTCCTCCTCCTCCTCCTCCTCCTTCTCCTCCTCCCTCCTCTTTCTCTTCATTATTATATTCTTCACACAAAGCCTCCCAAAGACCAACAAATATGATGCTGTACGTTCTTCCTTTGTTTTCTTGTATTATTTTTGTTTTTCTTCTTGTTCTTTTCTCATTATTATTGTTATTCTTCTTCCTACTCATACTCCTCTTCCTCCTCCTCCTCCTCCTCCTCTTCCATACCTCCCTCCTTTCCCCACAGCCATTTAGCGTAATATAAAAGGCCGTAATTACAGCTTGGATGCGAAACCAGCAAAGCGAAATACAACTTAAGGAGCCGAGTAGAGAAAATATTCCGGGGATTATTATTATTCAAGTAGTTTACGACTGCTAAGTAAATGGCCTCGAGATTTTGGGTTAAGGCAGACGAAGGGCGTGAGCAATAATATATAAAAAGGTTAAGAAAAGGGAAGAATTCTTAAGGGCAAAGAATACAGGGATTTTTAGAGTTCGATGTGAAGGAAAAATGGAAACCTGATCTGCAGCGAAAATTGGACTGAAAGAACTGGGGAGGCAGACGTGAGGGGAAAATATGAAGAAGTGGAAAAAAATAGAAGATAGGAAAAAGTTAAATTTGTGTAGAAGACAATAAAGAAGCTAAGGACGAGGTTCATGTGTATGTGCGTGCGTGTGTTTGTGTTCATGTGTGTGTGTGTGTGTGTGTGCAGAAAAGCAGTTGGGTGGTCACTTCCTGCTCGTAAATCGCGGGACCAAGGCGGCACGCGGCCTGGTGGTCACGAGGTGCGGGGTAGTGGTGCAGAGCCGCGCCGCCTTGCCATTAGACTCAAAACAAGACCGTCCAGCTTACAAATGAGAGCCAGGCCATCCCCTTAAATGCATTTTCGTGGTACCAGTTAGAGGATTTGAAATTTCACGGCAGGAATTATGTGTTAGGCTCAGTGATACCTACTTGGTATATTAATGGGAGAGAAAAAAAAACTTCCATGAAAAACATACATTTAGCATTTTATCAATATGAGGATAGACTTTCAAGCCTACTCTGTAAGTAATAAGAATGAGAAGGAGCATTCTTTTTTTCGGAATATTTAAAGATAACCATTATTTTTTTAAGTAAAATATGAAAAAACGGTAATTCTACACACTAAAAAAAAAATCTTATTAAATTATCACTAGTGAAAATAGTTCTTTGGGTGAGGCAGGTGCTATCCTACTGAAAAAAAAAAAATACATTCGTAGGCGTTATTGTGTTGAGTCCCAGGTAGACACATGTACGCCAAGGGAGTGACAAGGGAACAGACGCAGGAGGATGCAGGCAGCTGGCGGACCTGGAGACACACTTGGAGTATGGCAAAGACAAACGGACATGCAGCGCCACAGGGGGATGCCGGGAGAGAAATGCGTGGAAAAGACACTGGAAGAGACTCGGCCAGGCGAGAAACAACGGGAAGCAACAAGGCGAGAAGACTGGTGTGGTGGTGGTGATGGGGGAGAGAGAGAGAGAGAGAGAGAGAGAGAGAGAGAGAGAGAGAGAGAGAGAGAGAGAGAGAGAGAGAGAGAGAGAGAGAGAGAGAGAGAGAGAGAGAGAGAGAGAGAGAGAGAGAGAGAGAGAGAGAGAGTGTGTGTGTGTGTGTGTGTGTGTGTGTGTGTGTGTGTGTGTGTGTGTGTGTGTGTGTGTGTGTGTGTGTGTGTGTGTGTGTGTGTGTGTGTGTGTGTGTGTGTGTGTGTGTGTGTGTGTGTGTGTGCAGGGCTGGTGTTTCAGGGGTATGGCAATGGACCACAGCAAGCCTTGTGGAAAAAGAATAATATGACCTCTAACTGTTTCCCTCCGCCGGTGTACCAAAGCGGAAAATGGAACATAAAAAGCAGAATACTAGCCAAGTCCCAGCTGGCCCACACGGCGGCCTGGCCTCCACTTAACCTCTCCTCGCCAGCCGTGCCTCGGATTCTTACTTACAGAAATTAAAGTTTCCTCTTTTATTACTATTTTATTTGGACAGTGGTTTCATACGTGAAATATTTACGAGAACACTGCCCACCAGGATTCGTATTCTATTTTTCACTCGCTATATGAAACTGAGATTTTATTTTTTTCAGAACTATGTGGCTTTCTGATATAGGAAACTCATGAAATTATTGCCAGAATTTGTCAATCCAAACAACTTGAGTATTCGGTAACTTTACGATCACGGCAAGATTGACTGATTCATTGTCTGATTCATCGCAACACAGCAGCAAGGTCACATAACAATCACTGAGAGAATTGCACTGCCATCAAACTTTCGAAATCCGCTTTATCCTTTTCTTCTACTACTACTACTACTACTACTACTTTTTATTTATCTTTCTCTTCCTATCTCCTCATCTTCCGTATCAATTTTGTTATCCAGCGTCTGCTTCTATTGACTAGAGGAACACAATACAAGACGTCCTGAGTCCCTTTTACAAATACCTTACATAGTACAAAGGGAGACGATTACCTCCACTTAGCATTCCAAAGCTTTATTCGGCCTCTGCGCGCATTACTTTTCTCTAATGAGTATGACTTGAACTTTCTTTGAGAGAGGAGGTCTATGAGGCATGAAATTAACTTATAATAGGCCTAGACGGAGAGAAAGAGGCATATGATTAATGAGAGGAAGAAAAGGGGGAAGAATGAGGGAGAGAAGGGCTTTGTGGGGTGAAGGATGAAAGGTCAGAGAAGGGATAAAGACGAGTGATGAATAGTAATGAGAGAGAGAGAGAGAGAGAGAGAGAGAGAGAGAGAGAGAGAGAGAGAGAGAGAGAGAGAGAGAGAGAGAGAGAGAGAGAGAGAGGCCCTTACCCTTCCCGCCTAATGACCCAAGTTAAGGAAACATCTTGCTTAACAGAATGAGACAGTTCTATGCTCCTCCAGATTAACATTTAGTCCACTGCCCATTCACTTCCACGATTATTTGTGACGATGAAGATGAGGACTGGAAAATTCCTCTAGACAGGCACGGTGAAAATGCGGCCCAGCTTGTGTGTGTGTGTGTGTGTGTGTGTGTGTGTGTGTGTGTGTGTGTGTGTGTGTGTGTGTGTGTGTGTGTGTGTGTGTGTGTGTTGTGGGTGTAAGGCGAGGCAGGAACAGGGCGAGGAGAGCAAGGCAAGTTAGGAGTATTGCTGTCTTGTCTCGTAGGTAAGAGGCGGTGCAAGACCATACGAGTACATATTAGGGACGTGTGTGTGTGTGTGTGTGTGTGTGTGTGTGTGTGTGTGTGTGTGTGTGTGTGTGTGTGTGTGTGTGTGTGTGTGTGTGTGTGTGTGTGTGTGTGTGTGTGTGTGTGTGTGTGTGTGTGTGTTTAGCTCATCAAGGGGAACACGCGGACTAGTGCTGCTAAATACGTGTAGTTCGTTGCAATTAACAATGCATAATATCACACATCTCATAAGTCAAACCCTTCAACTGGGAAAGGGAAATTACAAATCCACTTTCATTTCTCTCTCTCTCTCTCTCTCTCTCTCTCTCTCTCTCTCTCTCTCTCTCTCTCTCTCTCTCTCTCTCTCTCTCAACCAATTACATTTTGATTGTTCTTTTTCTTTACGTATAATTTTCACTGAACTCACGTATACTTTCCAAGAAGCATAATACTGTACATGCTAGGAATTATTTGTACATCTCTATATAAATACCTGAAACATTTACTTATTCGTAGATCAGTTATACAATCTGGATATATCATACACAATTTGTACATATTTTTACTTATATAGAAATAATAACTAGTAATAGGAAGCATATTTATGTTTCGTGTGTCCTCCTCCTCCTCCTCCTCTTCCTCCTCCTCCTCCTCCTTCTCCTCCTATAGTGTGCGGTAGGCAGTGCATCCTCATCTCTCTAGTGGTTGGTGGAGTGACTAAATGTGACGTCACACCTCCACGCCCTTGTGACAACAAACACGCACCCACACAAGCACACACACATGACATTTACACTTCACAAACATTCTCTCTCTCTCTCTCTCTCTCTCTCTCTCTCTCTCTCTCTCTCTCTCTCTCTCTCTCTCTCTCTCTCCCTCCCTCCCCTCTCTCTCTCTCTCTCTCTCTCTCTCTCTCTCTCTCTCTCTCTCTCTCTCTCTCTCTCTCTCTCTCTCTCTCTCTCTCTCTCTCTCTCTCTCTCTCTCTCATGTCCACTCGTAGTTCATCCGCAATCTCTATTAATTATTTTTCCTTGATCTTGTTTGTTCTTTTTATGTTCCATTTTTATACAATTCTATTCCACCTTCCACTCTCACTCACGCTGCCTTTTCCCTCCACTCTCATATACGTTCCCTCTCCGCCTTTCACTCTGACGCAATACCTCCAGTCATACACCCCCCCTTCTCTCCCCTCCACACACACACGCCCTCTCCACCTTCCATTCACACACACCCCCACCCCTCCCTTCCTTACACACGCCCTCTTCACCTTCCACGCACACACTCCCTCTCCATCTGTCTATTCCCTGCCTATTTTAAGCCGCGCCTTTTCCAAGTTTCTCCCCGCTACACTCACTCTTCCTAACATTGTTCCGTTTGTTTATTCCCCACAGACACGCGTTTCCACTCTTGCTTCTTTTCCTTTGGTAGAAATGCTGTCAGAGAGAAAATTGGGGAAGACAGAGAAGTATAAAGGGTATAGATGCATCAGTGTAACCAAGGAGGCCGTGCATGGGGGAGTAGAAATATGTGTAACTAGTTTCTGAAGTTTTATACAGCACATCCCCTGCCCTGCCTTCATCTGTCTAGGTCTTTGTTTCGATGTAACCTTTATAACCTGTCTGTGCATGTTCCTCCGTCTATTTCTTCTCTCCTATAAAAAGACAGCGGCGTAAATTGACACACACACACACACACACACACACACACACACACACACACACAGAAATGGATCAGCTCTTAACTTTTTCACTGCTAATTGCCACACCTTTTCTTAATCACTAACCACTGTGAGACATCTGCTCTACCGTCACCTCCAACCACTGTACTTGCCAGAAATTGCAAAACATTCTCATGTGATCACTTTGTTGTAGACGCTTGTAAAGACTCCTTGTATTGCCTTTTAGTGCTGTGAATCGTTGCATACCGCAGTGAAAGGGTTAGTAAAGCGAAGCTTCACTAGAAAATTTGTATGATAATCTAACAATAAAAACATTCTTATCGTCACTAATTACCCTCTTCCCAATGACATACACACATATAAACGGACATTCGATCATTTACATACATAAACATTAACGAGAATACATACATACATGAACACACAAGGGAAGCAATTAGCAGAGTCTTGGTTAATGATGACAAACAAGTGAGAATACTTGCTTAAGTCCCGAGATGTGGAGGCGGGCGAGCAATGACAGGGAAGATGAAGGAATTAAGGAGCGGAGGAGGAGAGTAAACGAGTGGAGGGCTAAGGAATGGAAGAGAATGGGATGGGATGGGATGGGATGGGATGGGATGAGATGGGGAGGAGGAGGAGGAGGAGGAGGAGGAGGAGGAGGAGGAGGAGGAGGAGGAGGAGGAGGAGGAGGAAGTCTTCATTAGCAGACGAGGAAGTTCATTTGTAATCCAGACGCCTAATTGGCGGGCAACTCAGGTGAACAGAAGAAGAGGAAGAAGCGGAGGAGGAGGAGGAGGAGGAAGAGGAGGAGGAGGAGGAGGAGGAGGAGTAGGAGTAGGAGGAGGAGGAGGAGGAGGAGGAGGAGGAGAAACACGGGAAGATAACAATAACAGAAAGCTTGTTGGCGTATAACAAGGTTAGCTGCTTAATTAGATTACTCTGTTCTTGTAATCTGTATCATTAATACTGGTGAACAAAGAATGAGACAGCTCCTCCTTGCTCATCCCTCCACAGCAAATTACCTCCGGGAGATGAAAAAAATGAGAACGCCAGACTCCTTACGGGATGATGGGGAAGGAACAACAGGTAAGGATATTGTCGAGGGACGAGAAATAAGACTCCACTAATAGGAGAAAATATAGTAACCTGCCATAAAAACTAAGGATCATATCAAGGAACACAAGGAAATAACTATAATGGGTGTAAAGATACGGAAACTCACTCACTAGATAGAAGTAATGTGATCTAAAATACAACCGCAATATACCGTGAAAGACAAAGCTGAAATAATAACAAGTTCACTGCAGGGAAGAAAAAGTAAACTGCATACAAATGAAATTACTAAAATGTGAAAAAAGAAATTAAAACTGACGACGCTTCTATGACAGTGACACAATGAAAATAAACCACAGCACGTTTTATGTCACACTTGTTGTTTCCACAGTACACATTCATGTCAAAGCCTCTTGTCTCCCTCAATCCAGTAATAGTATTAGATTCTCACACTAGGGTTACATGTTTTTATGAAATTATATGGCTGGTGATCACAGTTAAGTATTGTATCTAAGAAAATCCTCAGTTGAAAAATCTCACTTCATAAAATTCTGACTGATTCTGACTCAGTTTGATAAGTTCCAGCACGTCGTCCGGATTTTAAGAATTGAATTAATTAATCGCCTTTGCAGTTAATAGCCTCAGAAATTGTCTAGTAAAATGAAGTAATATCCTCGATTGAAAAGTGTCTAGTTTCATGCTATTCTGATATAAAATACATTGTTATGATAAGCTCCAACAAACCACCTTGATCATAAGGGTTAAATTAATACGTCCCCTTTATAGTTAGTAATCTCATGAATTGTGTTTAGTAAAATAAAGTAATATCCTTGGTTAAAAAGTCTCTAATTTCACGTAATTCTGACTTATAGTAGACTATTAAGGTGATCACCAACAGGCCATCCGGATTCAAAGGGTTAAAACGCAGTAATTCACAAATATCTTCTTTCAGCGAGTGACGACATGAATCAAACAAAAAAAACATTCCTTCCAACTTTTATTTCACCACTTCTCGTCGCTGTGTTCGTTTTAGAAATTCAAACAACTACAAGCTGACGATGATGTGAAATTCAGAGAAACACACGACACTTGTAATGCGTCTCCTCGTCATCTCTGAAAAATATATAGTGAAAGGTTTTGGCGTTTGCACAAGGAAGACAATGAAACAGAGATGAGGAGGAGGAGGAGGAGGAGGAGGAGGAGGAGGAGGAGGAAGGATATCAATAAGAAAAAGGAAATAGCGCCGGGAATGATGTGTGTGTGTGTGTGTGTGTGTGTGTGTGTGTGTGTGTGTGTGTGTGTGTGTGTGTGTGTGTGTGTGTGTGTGTGTGTGTGTGTGTGTGTGTGTGTGTGTGTGTGGGTGTGTGTGTGTGCTGAGAGGCAGACAAACGCTATCACCGTTCTTAAATACACATGCTATTCAAGGGTATCAAATAGAAATAAAAAGTCAGAATATAAATGCACCAAGCTGTGCCAGTCACTTCATTCCGACTAAGGTACAGAAAAATTAACATCATTAATTTCTTTTGTTCATTTCCTCCATCTCCTCCTCCTCCTCCTCCTCCTCCTCCTCTTCCTTCACTTTCTCTTCTGTTTATTCTTGCTTCTCACCACCACACATCTTCTCTTCCTTTGTTTCCTCTTCTGTTTATTCTCAGTTCTCACTTATCACCTTCTCTTCTTCTTCCTTCTTTGTTTCCCCTCCTGTTTATTCTTACTCACCACCACCAACAACTCCTCTTCCATTCCGTCTAGTTTTCCATTACATCGTCCTCTTTTTACTTCATTTTTATTTTCTCCCTGCTGCTCACTCCCCTTTCTTCCTCCACCACCTTCTGTTCGTCGCGTTGTTTTTCCATCCTTCCATTCCTTTGTTCCTTCTCGATGCAACTCTCGGGGCCCATTTCGCGTCTCCTTCAGTCACCACCAAACACCCAGCGACAGGCCATCCCGCTGCCTGGAGACTCACACGGGGGCTTGACGAGCGGCGTGATGGGTGTGTGGCTAAATTTGATGAGGGAGGATGAGGCAGGATCTTGTACGTTGTCTCGCTTCCCTTCCATCCCTCTGTTCCTTTTGCGGTGGCCATCAAATAAGTAGAAACGTGGAAAAGAGGATTTCTGACTGGGCTGTGTTCCCTCGCCTCGTCCATCCAGCCCTCCAGTGCTTACTAATACTGCAGGGGTGTTTTTTTATTTTTTTTTTTATTCTGTTTATGTAGTCTGCTTTCCCTACGTGCAACAGGATGCTGTGTTTGTTATGAGTATGGACCGCTAGATACGCCTTAGGGTCTGTCCTTCAATATATACATGTGCAGAGAGAGAGAGAGAGAGAGAGAGAGAGAGAGAGAGGAGAGAGAGAGAGAGAGAGAGAGAGAGAGAGAGAGAGAGAGAGAGAGAGAGAGAGAGAGAGAGAGAGATTTTCATACCACTCAGCCGCAGTGATTCTAAGTGAGATTAAATAGACAACGACACTTTTCTTTTTTTCTTGTTTACCCTTACGAGACTTTGTGATAAGCTACACTATTTTACCTTAATGAGGATATGTAGGACAGTAAAGGTGAAGGTTCCTCCCCACCCACAACACCTGTCTCCTACGCTAACCACAGCACCACCAACCGCCTTCCTGATTACAACGCGCTTTTAGTCGTTACAGGCAAGAGGTGAGGCAGGAGTGTTATGAAAGACCTCTTGTTCCCGGAGAAAGAGTGGAAGCAAGAGGAGAAAAAATGAAAACAAAATATGACTTGGTACATTCACCTAACTTTACCGTAATGATTCTACTAAGAATAAGTCAACGAAAAAGTAAGCATCTCACCATTCTGGAGCTTATCACGTTTACGTCACGAGCGGCAGAGGGAGGAGGATGAGAGGGAGAAGCAGACGGTAGATAGAAGAGAGGAGTGGAGGGAGAAGGTGAGAGAAGAGAGTTTGACTGAAATAAGGGAGCGTGGGGAGGAGGAGAGGAGTCTAAAAGGATGAAGGGGAAGAATGAGGTACAATGAATTACTGAACAAAACTAACTAAAGTAGAGATTAATAAGAGACCGCGAGTTAAACGTATGATGCTCGAAGATGAGGAACTTTCAGTTTTAAATCAACAGTGCTCGTGATTGTAGCTAAACTGTATGTTTTCCTTTGTACTCAACACAGGATCTGCTGAATAAAGTCAGAGATACACCGAATATTTTTTTCACCTTACAATAAACTCAGTACCGATAGACAAAGCTTCTAATCCGACAATCTAGGCACGCCTCGGTTCACTCACTTAAATGGTCGCCACAACTGTAGCATCAAGGGTTTATAATTATTAGGTTAGGTTAGGTTAGGTTTGGCTGTCATGCCCTCTGGTGGGCTCCGATAAACTGTGCCAGGAGTCACCTTCAGGGAATTACGAGCACACAGATCAATTAACTTTACGGCTTAGTTCTGTTCACGGCCACAGCTTTTCCTGCACCGCCCTCGCATCTCCGGACACCACTGCAGTGAGTATCCATCATGATGCCGCAACCTTCAGATATAAAGTTGAGTTCGTAAGACTTTCACACACTAACCTACGAGTAGATCTACTGAGCAGCAACAGCATGTCCCTGATCATCAAAAGCTGCTAATTTTTCCTGACCTTCAGACTCGAGAAGATAAATCGGTTAAAAAAGGCAACACCAAGCAACAAAGGTC